>NW_006771679.1:1182464-1185981 GCF_000442215.2 Lipotes vexillifer
GGAATGCTCCAAACATATCTGCCACATTGTTTTGTGTAAATTAAAGGAATATATTATTTCCAAGAGTATCTCAGCAGCAAAAATGTACTCTATATACCAGGTATGCGCCAGGCAGCGTCACACGTGCCTCATACACGTTATCTTAGGTAGTCCTCACCACGAAGGAGGGATATTAACCTCCACTTTACGAGTGAAGAAAGCTTCATGGCTACAGAACTGCACAGTGGGGATCTGAACACTCTTCTGTCTGATTCCAAAGTCCATACTCCTTTCCTCACACCACAGTGCCCCGCTCTAGAAGCTCCTGAGGTGTGAGCTTGATGAAAGCGCTACGCCAGGACAAATTTATCCAGGTACAGGTGTGGCCAGCTTTCAGGCACTGCAACACTCACTTTGTGGATCCGGGCAGCCACTGAAGAGACTGCTGTTCCCATTCTCAATTATGATCAGGAGCCACTGATGGCCCCAGTGTCGCTATTGCTACACTTGGGCAGCATTTCTCCACGTATGTTCTGTGGACGGAATGGGGTCTATATTAAACAAAGGACATCAGAGCTCCTTTTGCCAATGCATTTTGTTTTTAATGTAGCTTTTCTCAGAGATATTATGCAAGAACACTCCCCCATATAGCCAGAACTCCCAGGAGCCTCAGAAGTTGCTGGAAAGTTAACCCTCCCATTTTTACAAGACCATGAACAGTAACGGCAGAGTTCTTCAGAGCTGGATGACATTTAACATCCTAGAGACCTGAATTCGAAACTCAGCTTTTCTATTTCCAAGTTAAATGGCCATGGCCCGATCACAGTCTCTCTAGAATTCAGGTTTTCAACATCCGCAAGAATGGCTAAAATAATACCTACCTTGCAGCATGTCTGTTATGTCTAGAGAATCTGAGAAGTGCAATATGCAGAAGGCACTTGATAAAAAGAGTAGTTTTATTAAATTATTATTATTATTATTATTATTATATTATTATTATTATAATTGTGATATTATATATAATTATATATAACATATAATTAATATTCATAATTTTAAGTACTACTTTGGTTTTAAAACGCAGAACTAAGCAACACTACTAAGCCACAGAATCTGCTGGAGCCAGAAAGAGATCAGAAAACAGGCCACATGAACTTCTCTGGGTATCCTGTATTATTAAATGATACTAATTTAAGAAAAGAGAAAGAGTTACTAAAGACAGCCAGATTTCCAGAAAACAGGCATGAGTATGCCATACTCTTCTTCAACAGGGAACAAGGCAACAGGAGATGGGTTTACAATTTTTCATAGTAATACGACCCAAATAAACTAAAACCCACAGAAGTGAAGAGCATTCCGAAAATCCGTCATCCAGAATTCCTGTTTATGGAGATTATTTGGCTCCATCTTCTAAACCTTAACAACTTAATATTCTATCTATCCCAGACTTAGACGCTGATTTTCAGTAACTTCTACACCCTCTCTTTTACTGCCTCTCTAAGGTCGTCCATCTTATCCCTGTAATTATTCGGAAATCCACACCTTGATCTCTGTCCTATGAACGTTAATCACTCATTCACGGGATCAACAAGTACAGCTTCTCCTTCCTCCTCTTTCCAACTAAATCCCTCGTCGAATTAAAAATAAAGGAGGGCTCTAGGTTTCAGAAAGCACTGATTTCAGAATTTTGTTTTTTGTTTTTGCGGTACGCGGGCTTCTCACTGTTGTGGCCTCTCCCGTTGCGGAGCACGGGCTCCGGACGCGCAGGCTCAGCGGCCACGGCTCACGGGCCCAGCCGCTCCGCGGCATGTGGGATCTTCCCGGACCGGGGCATGAACCCGTGTCCCCTGCATCGGCAGGCAGACTCTCAACCACTGCGCCACCAGGGAAGCCCCTCAGAATTTTGTTATTAATTACCATGAAGACATACAACGGAACAGCATAAAATCTCCACTCACAGTACTAAGGAAACTAAAAGCCACGCATTCCTAGTGGTTGCTCCAATAGCCACCAGTTGTAGCTGCTGAGCATCTGAAACGTGACTGGTCCAAATCAAGCTGCTCTGCAAGTGTGAAATACACACCAGATCTTGAAGACCTTTTACCAAAAAGCATAATTTAAAATACTTCATTTATCATTTTATATTGATTATGTGCTGAAATGGCCATACTTTGGACATACAGAGTTAAATAAAATATATTATTAAAATTAATTTCACCTATTTCTTTTTACGTTCTAACATGGCAGTCAGGAACTCTATAATTACTGTAGCAGCTCGCATTATATTTCTATTAAACAGCACCAGTCAAAGGTCCTACATTTCAAAGCCTTGTACAACACACTGGGAATTTTCTTGGCCTCTAATTGTATTTTATAGAGACCATAATGACTTGTCTTCCACTGAATTCCCCAAAGATATGTTTTCTTGTTTAATCTAGCATTTAATGTATCTGGATGTGAATATATCCCAACATGTACTGTTAATTGAGCACAGTCTTCAGCTCCTTGGAAAGCTATAACTGTGAAGAATGTACTTGATGCTTGTTGGTACCTGATTTTTATCCCACCCGATTATCAATCTTCAGACCTTTGAAAACTGTGCAAAGTGATCTCAAAAGTGTCGTGTGTATCTTCCAAAAGCACAGTCATTCACGCACAGCCATGCCTGAATTCAAGTGTCGAGGGCTTTCCTTAATCCTCATAGCCTATTAAAACTAAAAGATTCCCAGAGGACCAGAAATACAACCCAACATCCACTTTGTGTCCTGAAGCATAGCTGTATTTAAATTGATAAAATAAAGTGTAACGTATTCTGCATCACACATCCACTCTGCTGCTGATGGGAAATACACTGGACAATATAAACATCATTAAACTGAACACAGCCAAGTATATTATGTTACAGCATCATTTGGAAACTCAGGCCAAACAAACAATCCTAATTGTCAAATGTCAAAACTATTGACAGTAACATTTTCATCCATTCTGTGTCTCAATGCTGCCCTTTATGCTTCTCCTTAGGCATTCTTCTGAGTAAACAAATTTGATTAACAGAGTTTCTCATTTTCATAATGTGTAAAAGTGGTGAAAGAATTCATTGTACGTTTAGGGAATTTTTCCAGCACTTTTATTGACAAGTAGCAGTACCTAAAAAACAATCACATATTATAACTCATACCAACCCTCATTTTTTTCATGGAGTTACGTGTGAAGTCATGTTTTCAATCGTATGATTTCTACCAAATATCCCTGGTGGGTCAGTTCCCGCCAGATGCTAACTTTATGAATAAGTGTGATACCAGGCAACGTGAGCAGGGCTAGACTCAGAAGACACTGGTTCACTGGCAATAAAACCTTTGACTTGAGAGAGAGGATCTACTTAGCAATGAGCACATGCATTTATTTTTTCTAATTCTGCAGAAGGTCTTTAAGAGTTGACCATTCTCCACACGGTGGTATAAACACAGAGAGGCCCTCCTGTGAAAAAACTCCCGGATGGGCTTCCCTGGCGGCGCAGTGGTTGAGAGTCCGCCTGCCG
>NW_006771679.1:1186606-1203250 GCF_000442215.2 Lipotes vexillifer
GGGCCGGTATCGTATGCCGTCTTTTGGTTAAAAAAAAAAAAAAACTCCCAGAACCCCCACAACCCTGGGCATCTTAGGGGTGGAGGTGCCAGGCCACACATGAAGTTACCAAAGGCTAACTCAGTGCTTCCCAACCCTTTTCAGGGCATCCTCAACTCTTCAAGGAAATCAGTATCTCAACACACCTAGAACCAACCCCCAGCACATCAGTTGGGCAGCTCTGGGCTAATTTACTGAGGGAGCTACCCAAGAGGCTGAAACAGTGGAGCCACCCAAAAGAAGGCTGGAAGCGGGACAGAGAAGGGATGTCCTCTCTGCAGAGGGCCGCTGGTCCTCAACTGCTGACAGTGGTTCCCGCGTAGTTATATTCAAATGAAATGAAGCCTCTGTACCCGTTTACGAGATCTCCTACTTTATAAACACAGTACTGCTGTACTGACAAAAAACAAACAAAACACCATCCACACATCAATCAGTTCATGATATGTACTGCACTGGCCTGACCTTCAGATTCAAAACATCTAGGAGGCCAAGGAAACTACAAACTATGGACACCCTAGATTTGTCTGGGCCTTTGCATCGGTGTGCCAGGAAGAACACAAATTCACATAATAAACATGGTATTTCTAACGGAAGCATCAATTTCACTTTTAGATTTTTTTTGGAGAAACTGTATTAAAACAAACTGAGTATATTATGAGCACAGTTCAAAAATCACATGATTTAATGTAAGATAAGAGAGTCAGAATAAATTCACTGCTTGCAGCAGGCTACTTTCAACCACACACCTGGAATGATTTTCCCTTTCTGAGGAAAAGTTCGAAAAGTAAACTACTGGGCAACCCTCAGAGGGGACAAGAACCCCTTAAACAAGCTCTGAACAAAGTAAGATTTTTCAAGGATTCTTCCATAGTTTGGAGTTTGTATCAGCTCTGGGCCACTTAGATTGCTAATTCAAATATAATCCATATTGTCAAATTGTTCTAGAAGGCTCCTGGAACACTGCATTTCAGCAGCTCGGGTTTTCCAGCCCAGTGGAGAGAGGGTACCCCACAAACACAACAGATTTACCCATTCTACATTCATCAACAGTTTTCTTCGTCTGTTCTGCATTTGTTTACTGTAATGAATAAAACATTAAAATGGCTATTTGGAATATAAAACATTTTATAAAACAAATGAAAAATACAAAACAAATAAAAAATATTTGTAGTTCTTGCAAACGGTAAAGTTATGCTGGGCTGTAGTTTAGAGTACCTAAGGCTGTTATTTACAGAATAAAACTCATTATCGTTACTCAAATATTGAACAAGAATAGTCTGTATTCAAAGATAAAGTTGCCACAGGGGACTACTGATATAGTAAATAGGCTGCAGCAATAGGAGATGCATATTAAAATTTAAATACTAAAAAGGAAAAATGTATTTAACAGGTATATTTAATATTCCAAGAGCATCAACTAGAATTGTTAAAGTCATATTTGCTGACATTTCAATTATAACCTTCTATTTTCAGTGCCTTCAGCTCAATCCAAAAATTGTCTGCAGTCCCCAAACTAACGTACTTTACAAGGTCTCTGTTGGCAAATGTTTTTTTTGTTAGCGGGCAACACACTGAAACTTTCAAGAAAAAGACCAAAGGCAAATTTGAATACTTTTCCTCGCAGGACCACCAAATTTTGAAATGAATATATTAATAGTAGGGATTTAAAACAATATTTTTCCAAGTGAAGCACACAGGTTAAGAGCTTGCCATGATTGGTTTAATAATAAATGGCAGAGTCAGGAATCGAACCAAGGATTTCCACTCCAGAGTCTGTGCTCTCAGGTAGTATAGTTTATTACCTGTTTATTATAAGTGGAGAGAAATATTTTATACACAATAATTTATATACAGTATTAATATAGTACATATAATATAAATATAGTATTATATTATATACCTATAATTTTTTAAAAACACTAAAAAATGTTTATTCTTATAATCTACTCTGGTTATCATATACAGACCCCTATCTAACTTATTCTTACTGTAACCCTCCAATGCAATTACAATTGGTATGTGTGGTTCTTTGTGCAATTTCTGAAGTCCCCAACAGATTTATTTTCAGGGGGCATAGAGGCTTTCTAGGTTTACTGAAGTTATTTAAGCTCTGGAGGACCCCGTTTTCTCAAATATAAAACAGGAATAACAGCTGTGCCTATGTCACAGAACGGCTATGGGAGTTCAATGAAATAATGCAGTACAGAGCTTAGCACAGTGCACAGCACAGGAAGCACTCAGGAAATATTAGATATTATCATTGTTGTGGTTAATAATTTTATCCACCCTTGTGTCCTTGCAACTGACACAGGGTTTGGCACATGAGAGGTGCTCAGCAAACAATAATTAAATAAATCGATGAATACTTTTATCAACATCCCCCCATCTACATGCAAACACATCCTTCCTCTCAACAGGCACTGCCATTTCTCCAATATGATTTTGCTTCTTCCACCTAAAACACTATTCCCCATCTTCATGTTCATCTGGCTAACTCTTACTTTTCATCTAAATTTTGGTTCCCTTTCTTCTCTCATGGGAAGTCTGTTCTTAAAAACTCTGAGTCTATTATGTGCCCTGCTTATGCTTTCTCACTGGGCTTTCTCCTTGTCCCTAATTAGCAAAGCACTTAACCCTCAGTCTTCCTGATGTCTCTGAGGTGCCTTAATACCGCCCTAGACTGCAAAGGCAGACACTACCTTTATACCACTGTAAAGGTACAGAACATAAGAGATGTTCAATAAACCTTTTGTTAAATGAATGAACACATACATATTTCTACCGGAATAACCTTTCCATGATCCTCACCCTCCCCACCAAAAGTCACACTGGATTTAGGATATGGTTCAATTTTAGAAATGAACAAAAACGGAAAAGACAGAGAAGCCAGTTTTCTTAATGGACCGAAAAAACGTGGACAGGTGTTTCCCCAAAGATGGCCAAATGGCCATTAACATATGAAACGTAGGCACCATCATTAATTATTAGGAGAACGTATATTAAAGTCACCTCTAAGACATCAACACACATCCATCAGAATGGCAAAAAGAGAGTGAGAAAATACAGAGTAGTGAGATATGGGGCATCTGGAACTTTCATAAAGTCTAAATTGGTATAGTCACTAAGGAAAACTGTTTGGCAGTATCTACTAAAATGAAAATACATTCCTGAAGACTCAGCAATTCCATTCCTACTACTATGCTATGCAGAAATATGTACATACACGTGCCAAAAGGCATTCACAAGAATATTCATAGCAATATATTCCTAACAGCTGAAACCTGGAAACAACCGAGATGTCCATCAACAGTAAAATGGATAAATAAGTCTGTGGAAGGTTTCTGATAAATTCCTATAACAGAATATTATACAGCAATGAAAAAAAGAACAACAGGAATGAATCTAAAAACGTAATGTTGAGACAAATACTGTATGATGTCACTTATATGTGGAATCTAAAAAATACAACAAACTAGTGAAGACAGCCGAAAGAAAGCAGACTGACAGATACCAAGAACAAACTAGTGGTTACCACTGGGGAGAAAGGAGGGTGGAGAGACAGGGGAGGGCTAGGGAGGGCTCGGGATTAAGAGGTATAAACTAGTATGTATAAAATAAGCTACAAGGACATGCTGTACAGCACAGAGAATATAGCCACTATTTTATAATAACTATAAATGGAGTATAACCTTTAGAAATTGTGACTCACTGTAATGCACACCTGTAACATATAATACTGTACAGCACTGTACTTCAATTTAAAAATTTTTTCTTCAAAACATAATGTTGCACAAAAGAATCCAGACTCAAAAGAGCACGTGTATTGTGCAGCATCGGGGACAGACAGTCGTCTACGGTGATGGAGGTGAGACAGCAGCCGACTGGTGCGTGAGCAGCTGCTGGTCACGTTTCATGACTTGATCTGAGTGGCTGTGGAGTGTGTTATGTTCACTTTGTGGGAGTTCACCCATTTGCACACCAGCGGTATGTGCACTTTTCTGCATGTGAACTGCACTCTGGTGAAAAGGTGAGCTAAAAATAAATGAATAAGTAAATGCATTCAACCTTAAAAAAAAAAGTCAACAGAGATGATTCACACAACTCCAGGAAGTCTGAAATCCTCTAAGCCTGACCAGTCACTTGATTCTATTTGAGATCTCATCTTGGTCTTATTTCTAACTCTTCTCTTTATTGGGAAATTCTATTTTAACCTATTTGCTAAATATAGACTATGTATACACAGGGTTAACATTGCCATAAAAAGGGATGCAACAGGGCTTCCCTGGTGGCGCAGTGGTTGAGAGTCCGTCTGCCGATGCAGGGGACGTGGGTTCGTGGCCGGGTCCGGGAAGATCCTACATGCCGCAGAGCGGCTGGGCCCGGGAGCCATGGCCGCTGAGCCTGCGCGTCCGCAGCCTGTGCTCCGCAACTGGAGAGGCCGCAACAGTGAGAGGCCAGTGTACCGCAAAAAAAAAAAAAAAAAAAAAAAAGGGATGGAACAGCTGAAAGGGGGTCATGATCTTTTTAATCCAAATGGAAGAAAAAGAAGGAAAGCGGTTTTCCTGAGATAAGTTGGCAACTGTCAAGAGATAGAAATGATACACACACACTCCATGTACTTATGTTTATAGCACGACATAGCTGTCAAATGGTCTGAATTGAGAGTAATTGGCAAAGGGCACTGAAAAGACACAGAAAAGCAGAGGTCTGGGGATATGAACCACTGGCCACCCTCAGGGATGAAGCAAGAGGGGGTAAGAAAGCATCAGAGCAGAAAGGTCCAGAGCCGTGCGCACTGCCGACTCGTACAGACTGGGAGACTGCAAGGGGAACCGGATTATTCAGAGGTGCCTGACCGCTCTGTGCTACCTACCAGAACACTATCTATAAGAGAAGATGAGAGGGAGCTTCAAGATGGCGGAAGAGCAAAACGCAGAGATCACCTTCCTCCCCGCAAATACATCAGAAATACATCAACACATGGAACAGCTCCTACAGAACACCTACTGAACGCCGGCAGAAGACCTCAGACCTCCCACAAGGCAAGAAAGTCCCCACGTGCCTGCGTAGGGCAAAAGGAAAGAGAAAAAAGAAAAAACAGCGACAAAAGTATAGGGACGGGACCTGCAGCAGTGGGAGGGAGCTGTGAAGGAGGAAAGGTTTCCACACACTAGGAAGGCCCTTCGCGGGCGGAGACTGCAGGGGGCGGAGTTGGGAAGCTTCGGGGCCGCGGAGGAGAGCGCGGCAACGGGGGCGCGGAGGGCAAAGCGGAGAGATTCCCGCACAGAGGATCGGCGCCGACCGGCGCTCACCAGCCCGAGAGGCTCGTGTGCTCACCCGCCGGGGCGGGCGGGGGCTGCGAGCTGAGGCTGGGGCTTCGGAGGTCGCATCCCAGGGAGAGGACTGGGGTTGGCTGCGTGAACAAAGCCTGAAGGGGTTACTGCACCACGGCAAGCCGGGAGGGAGTCCGGGGAAAAGTCTGGAGCTGCCGAAGAGGCAAGAGACTTTTTCTGGCCTCTTGTTTCCTGGTGCGCGAGGAGAGGAGATTAACAGCGCCGCTTAAAGGAGCTCCAGAGACGGGCGCGAGAACAGCGCAGACCCCAGACACAGGCATGAGACGCTAAGGCTGCTGCTGCCGCCACCAAGAAGCCTGTGTGCGAGCACAGGTCACTCTCCACACCTCCCCTCCCAGGAGCCTGTGCAGCCCGCCGCTGCCAGGTTCCCGGGATCCAGGGACAACGTCCCCGGGAGAACGCATGGCGCGCCTCAGGCTGGTGCAATGTCACGTCGGCCTCTGCCGCCGCAGGCTCGCCTCGCATCCGCACCTCTTCCTCCCCCTGGCCTGAGTGAGCCAGAGCCCCCGAATCAGCGGCTCCTTTAACCCCGTCCTGTCTGAGCGAAGAACAGACGCCCTCCGGCGACCTACACGCAGAGGCGGGGCCAAATCCAAAGCTAAGCCACGGGAGCTGTGCAAACAAAGAAGAGAAAGGGAAATCTCTCCCAGCAGCTTCAGAGGCAGCGGATTAAAGCTCCACAATCAACCTGATGTACCCTGCATCTGTGGAATACCTGAATAGACAATGAATCATCCCAAACTGAGGAGGTGGACTTTGGGAGAAACGATATATATATTTCTTTCCCTTTTCCTCTTTTTGTGAGTGCGTATGTGTATGCTTCTGTGTATGATTTTGTCTGTATAGCTTTGCTTTTACCATTTGTGCCAGGGTTGTCTGTCCTTTTTTTTTTTTTTAACTTAAAACTTTTCTTTCTTAATAAAAATTTTTTATTTTAAGAACTTTATTTTATTTTATCTTCTTCTTTCTTTCTTTCTTTCTACTTTTTCTCCCTTTTATTCTGAGCCATACGGATGAAAGGCTCCTGGTGCTCCAGCCAGGCATCAGGGCTGTGCCTCTGAGGTGGGAGAGCCAAGTTCAGGACATTGGTACACAAGATACCTCCCGACTCCACATAATATCAAACGATGAAAATCTCCCAGAGATCTCCACCTCAACACCAAGACACGGCTCCACTCAACGACCAGCAAGCAACAGTGCTGGACACCCTATGCCAAACAACTAGCAAGACAGGAACACAACCCTACCCATTAGCAGAGAGGCTGCCTAAAATCATAATAAGGCCACAGACACCCCAAAACACACCACCAGACGTGGACCTGCCCACCGGAAAGACAAGATCCAGCCTCATCCACCAGAACACAGGCACTAGTCCCCTCCACCAGGAAGCCTACACAACCCACTGAACCAACCTTAGCCACTGGGGACAGACACCAAAACAATGAAAACTACAAACCTGCAGCCTACGAAAAAAAGACCCCAAACACAGTAAGTTAAGCAAAATGAGAAGACAGAGAAACACACAGGAGATAAAGAAGCAAGGCAAAAACCTACCACCTAACAAATGAGGAGGAAATAGGCAGTCTACCTAAAAGAGAATTCAGAATAATGATAGTAAAGATGATACAAAATCTTGGAAATAGAATGGAGAAAATACAAGAAACGTTTAACAAGGACCTAGAAGAACTAAAGAGCAAACAAACAGAGATGAACAACGCAATAAATGAAATTAAAAATTCTCTAGAAGGGATCAATAGTAGAATAACCGAGGCAGAAGAATGGATAAGGGACCTGGAAGATAAAATAGTGGAAATAACTACTGCAGAGCAGAATAAAGAAAAAAGAATGAAAAGAATTGAGGACAGTCTCAGAGACCTCTGGGACAACATTAAACGCACCAACATTCGAATTATACAGGTCCCAGAAGAAGAGAAAAAGAAAGGGACTGAGAAAATATTTGAAGAGATTATAGCTGAAAACTTCCCTAATATGGGAAAGGAAATAGTTAATCAAGTCCAGGAAGCACAGAGATTCCCATTTAGGATACATCCAAGGAGAAACACGCCAAGACACCAATTAATCAAACTATCAAATATTAAATACAAAGAACAAATATTAACAGCAGCAAGGGAAAAACAACAAGTAGCACATACGGGAATCCCCATAAGGTTAACAGCTGATCTTTCAGCAGAAACTCTGCAAGCCAAAAGGGAGTGGCAGGACATTATTTAAAGTGATGAAAGGGAAAAACCTACAACGAAGATTACTCTACCCAGAAAGGATCTCATTCCGATTTGACAGAGAAATTAAAAGCTTTACAGACAAGCAAAAGCTAAGAGAATTCAGCACCACCAAACCAGCTTTACAACAAATGCTAAAGGGACTTATCTAGGCAGGAAACACAAGAGAAGGAAAAGACCTACAGTAATAAACGCAAAACAATTAAGAAAATGGTAATAGGAACATGCATATCGATAATTACCTTAAATGTAAACGGATTAAATGCTCCAACCAAAAGACACAGACTGGCTGAATGGTCACAAAAACGAGACCCGTACATATGCTGTCTACAAGAGACCCACTTCAGACCTAGGGACACATACACACTGAAAATGAGGGGATGGAAAAGGATATTCCATGCAAATGGAGATCAAAAGAAAGGTAGAGTAGAAATACTCATATCAGATAAAATAGACTTTAAAATAAAGAATGTTACAAGAGACGAGGGAGGACACTACATAATGATAAAGGGATCAATCCAAGAAGAAGATATAACAATAGTAAATATTTATGAACCAAAAATAGGAGCACATCAATACATAAGGAAAATACTAACAGCCATAAAAGGGGAAATCAACAGTAACACAATCATAGTAAGGGACTTTAACACCCCACCTTCACCAAAGGACAGATCATCCAAAATGAAAATAAATAAGGAAACACAAGCTTTAAACGATACATTAAACAAGATGCACTTAATGAATATTTATAGGACATTCCATCCAAAACCAACAGAATACACATTCTTCTCAAGTGCTCATGGAACATCCTCCAGGATGGATCATATCTTGGGTCACAAATCAAGCCTTGGTAAATTTAAGAAAACTGAAATCATATCAAGTATCTTTTCCGACCACAACGCTATGAGACT
Source organism: Lipotes vexillifer (assembly GCF_000442215.2). NCBI lineage: Eukaryota > Metazoa > Chordata > Mammalia > Artiodactyla > Lipotidae > Lipotes > Lipotes vexillifer. The sequence goes on from NW_006771679.1 coordinate 1,195,154, forward strand.
AGATATCAATTATAGGAAAAATATCTGTAAGAAATACAAACACATGGAGGCTAAACAACACACTACTTAATAACCAAGAGATCACTGAAGCAATCAAAGAGGAAATCAAAAAATACATAAAAACAAATGACAGTGAAAACCCAACTACCGAAAACCTATGGGATGCAGGAAAAGCAGTTCTAAGAGGGAATTTTATAGCTGTACAAGCCTACCTTAAGAAACAAGAAACATCTCAAATAAACAACCTAACCTTACAACTAAAGCAATTACAGAAAGAAGAACAAAAAAACCCCAAAGTTAGCAGAAGGAAAGAAAACATAAAGATCAGATCAGAAATAAATGAATAAGAAATGAAGGAAACGATAGGAAAGATCAATAAAACTAAAAGCTGGTTCTTTGAGAAGATAATCAAAATTGATAAACCATTAGCCAGACTCATCAAGCAAAAGAGGGAGAGAACTCAAATAAATAAAAGTAGAAATGAAAAAGGAAAAGTTACAACAGACACCTCAGAAATACAAAGGATCATGAGAGATTACTACAAGCAGCTATATGCCAATAAAATGGACAACCTGGAAGAAATGGACAAATTCTTAGAAATGCACAACCTTCCGAGACTGAACCAGGAAGAAATAGAAAATATGAACAGACCAATCACAAGCACTGAAATTGAAACTGTGATTAAAAATCTTCCAACAAACAAAAGCCCAGGACCAGATGGCTTCACAGGCAAATTCTATCAAACATTTAGAGAAGAGCTAACACCTATCCTTCTCAAACTCTTCCAACATACAGCAGAGGGAGGCACACTCCCAAACTCATTCTACGAGGCCACCATCACTCTGATACCAAAATCAGACAAAGATATCACAAAGAAAGAAAACTACAGGCCAATATCACTGATGAACACACTTGCAAAAATCCTCAGCAAAATACTAGCAAACAGAATCCAACAGCACATTAAAAGGATCATACACTACGATCAAGTGGGGTTTATCCCAGGAATGCAAGGATTCTTCAATATACTCAAATCAGTCAATGTGATACACACCATATTAACAAATAGACGGAGAAAAACCATACGATCATCTCAATAGATGCAGAGAAAGCTTTCAACAAAATTCAACACCCATTTATGATAAAAATCCTGCAGAAAGTAGGCATAGAGGGAAGTTTCCTCAAAATAATAAAGGCCACATATGACAAACTCACAGCCAACATCGTCCTCAATGGTAAAAAACTGAAACCATTTCCACTAAGATCAGGAACAAGACAAGGTTGCCCACTCTCACCACTATTATTCAACATAGTTTTGGAACTTTTACCCACAGCAATCAGAGAAGAAAAAGAAATGAAAGGAATCCAAATCGGAAAAGAAGTAAAGCTGTCACTACAGATGACATGATACTATACATAGAGAATCCTAAAGATGCTACCAGAAAACGACTAGAGCTAATCAATGAATTTGGTAAAGTAGCAGGATACAAAATTAATGCACAGAAATCTCTTGCATTCCTATACACTAATGATGAAAAATCTGAAAGTGAAATTAAGAAAACACTCCCATTTACCACTGCAACCAAAAGAATAAAGTATCTAGGAATAAACCTACCTAAGGAGACAAAAGACCTGTATAAAGAAAACTATAAGACACTGTGAAAGAAATTAAAGACGATACCAACAGATGGAGAGATATACCATGTTCTTGGATTGGAAAAATCAACACTGTGAAAATGACTCTACTACCCAAAGCAATCTACAGATTCAATGCAATCCCTATCAAATTACCACTGGCACTTTTCACAGAACTAAAACAAAAAATTTCACAATTTGTATGGAAACACAAAAGACCCTAAAAAGCCAAAGCAATCTTGAGAAAGAAAAACACACCTGGAGGAATTAGGCTCCCTGACTTCAGACTATACTACAAAGCTACAGTAATCAAGACAGTATGGTACTGGCACAAAAACAAAAATATAGATCAATGGAACAGGTTAGAAAGCCCAGAGGTAAACCCACGCACATGTGGTCACCTTATGTTTGATCAAGAAGGCCAGAATATACACTGGAGAAAAGACAGCCTCTTCAATAAGTGGTGCTGGGAAAACTGGACAGCTACATGTAAAAGAATGAAATTAGAACACTCCCTAACACCATACACAAAAATAAGCTCAAAATGGATTAAAGACCTAAATGTAAGGCCAAACACCATCAAACTCTTAGAGGAAAACATAGGCAGAACACTCTATGACATAAATAACAGTAAGATCCTTTTTGACCCACCTCCTAGAGAAATGGAAATAAAAACAAAAATAAACAAATGGGACCTAATGAAACTTAAAACCTTTTGAACAGCAAAGGAAACCATAAACAAGATGAAAAGACAACCCTCAGAATGGGAGAAAATATTTTCAAATGAAGCAACTGACAAAGGATTAATCTCCAAAACATACAAGCAACTCATGCAGCTCAATATCAAACCCAATCCAAAAATGGGCAGAAGACCTAAATAGACATTTCTCCAAAGAAGATATACAGATTGCCAACAAACACATGAAAGAATGCTCAACATCAGTAATCATTAGAGAAATGCAAATCAAAACTACAATGAGGTATCATCTCATACCGGTCAGAATGGCCATCATCAAACAATCTACAAACAATAAATGCTGGAGAGTGTGTGGAGAAAGAACAGCTGGGCCCGTGAGCCATGGCCGCTGAGCCTGCGCATCCGGAGCCTGTGCTCCGCAACGGGAGAGGCCACAACTGTGAGAGGCCCAAAGCACCGGGAAAAAAAAAAAAAAAAAAAGAAAACTACAATGAGATCATATCACACCAGTCAGAATGGCCATCATCAAAAAACCTACAGACAATAAATGCTGGAGAGGGTGTGGAGAAAAGGGAACACTCTTGCACTGTTGGTGGGAATGTAAATTGATACAGCCACTATGGAGAACAGTATGGATGTTCCTTAAAAAACTACAAATAGAACTACCATACGACCCAGCAGTCCCACTACTGCGCATATACCCTGAGAAAACCGTAATTCAAAAAGAGTCACGTACCAAAATATTCACTGAAGCTCTATTTAAATAGCCAGGACATGGAAGCAACCTAAGTGCCCATCAACAGATGAATGGATAAAGAAGATGTGGCACATATATCCAATGGAATATTACTCAGCCATAAAAAGGAACGAAACTGAGTTATTTGTAGTGAGGTGGATGGACCTAGAGACTGTCATACAGGTTGAAGTAAGTCAGAAAGAGAAAAACAAATACCGTATGCTAACACATATATATGGAATCTAAAAAAAAAAAAAGAAAGAAAGAAAAGGGTCAGAAGAACCTAGGGGCAAGATGGGAATAAAGATGCAGACCTACTAGAGAATGGACTTGAGGATACGGGGAGGGGGAAGGGTAAGCTGGGACAAAGTGAGAGAGTGGCATGGACATATACACACTACCAAACGTAAAATAGATAGCTAGTGGCAAGCAGCCGCATAGCACAGGGAGATCAGCTCAGTGCTTTGTCACTACCTAGAGGGGTGGGATAGGGAGGGTAGGAGGGAGGGAGACACAAGAGGGAAGAGATATGGGGACATATGTATATGTATAACTGATTCACTTTGTTATAAAGCAGAAAATGACACACCACTGTAAAGCAATTATACTCTAATAAAGATGTTAAAAAAGAAAAAAAAAAAAAAAAAAGAGAAGGTGAGAAATTAGGGTTCGAACAACCAGAGTCGTGAGAAAATATTTGAAAGTCCTTATAATTATTGCTTTTACTACTTTTTTTTTTTAAAGAAAAAGCATAAAGGCAACATCCCCAAGAAGGAAAACAACTTCAATGCAATTTTAAATCAGTAATTATGTTGCTAAACAATGAATTCTTCATTTCAAACCCTTGCTCACTAAAAATTTTCCAGGATCTCTCCACTTCTCTTCCCCACTCTCTCCAGGTATCCTGCTTTCTTATGCATAACACAGAGCTAATTATCTCCTGCAGACATGACCTAAGATGCAGAGATGCCCTAAGATGGAGCTCACCACTGTTGAACAGTTATACAAAATAGATCCACACATACAATTTCACTCAAATTCACCTTCGGGAAGAAGTCACTGTTCAAAACATTCACACATGTAGTTTTTACCAGACATTTCATTTCGGTTTCATTAAAAATTATGTCTCACTCCATAATATTCAAATTTTTAGGCAATATCCTAGTCTTGTCATAGGTGACCTGTTACTTTGAAAAGCTACAACATGTTTTTATTTTTTACTGATGAAATCAAACAACAAATGTCAGGCATCCTTTATTCAACTAACAGAAATTACATAAAGTGTATGTATTTCCATTCGCATCCTATTAACTCCCCATACGAAGACTTCAAACCTAGAGTTTCTTTGGCTCTAACGTATTTGATTTTAATTCCGTTTCGAAATAACTCTCTTTGGATAACAAATATATTCCTCATAAATCAGTACAATTATTATAGAACTATCACAGAGAGAAAGCAGTTTCCATTCATTGTGTTCTCACAGAAAATCAGATTTCACTGTCAAGAAGCTTACTTGTAATAGATCTTTTAACTCAGAAGTCCCTTGCAATCAAAGATCTATATGTTTAAATAAAAGTAGGAAACAGATCAATTTCACTTTGCATCCCTTCTTGTAATCAGACTGAGAAATAAAATTTTTTCTTTTCTGGGAAATTTCTTTTTCTGGTGGAAAAACGCTTCCAATTTTAATATTTAAGAAGATAAAATCTACTTCTTTAACTATTTATTTCCTCAACAAAAGCAAAATAAATTACCCCACTGCAAACCACACTGGAACCCTCTGGGGTTTTCTTTCACAGTCCTCTGTAATACTATAGTAACATAAACTCCACCTACGGTCCCCATGCCCATCTGCTCTTATCACTCAGTGGCGTGGCCTGCACATTAAATACAAGTGTCAGACAGTCATAAAATCTCAACAATTCCAAATTCTTTGGGGATCAAACATAAAATGACATTCTGTTGAATGGGAAATCCCATGGCCTGTGGCCATGTCTTCAAGGGGTCTGACATGATGGAAAAGAAAAATGCAGCCTGCCTTTAAAGCGAGGTCATTCTTACCCGGAATTTGGTTATAAAGGAGACTTTACAAGCCTCGTATTGATATTCGCTAAAGTATTTTTTCACGCATAGATAAAACTTCAAGAAGCAATTTTAGAAATTTTGTTTAACAATTTTTTTTTTCAAATAACACAGGACTCGTGGACTAAAGCAACTTCTGTATAGTCAAGTAATGAAGCAAGCAGTCCATACCAGTGATGGATTCAAGCACTCTCTACTCCCAGCCACCTATCACAGCTCTGCTGAAGAAAGAAGGTGGGTACCCTCATCACTACAGGGCAAATCCTAAAGAGATGGCAGCAGCACTTCACGCACGCCTAATACATCCAACTCGAAGTCTCAGCAAGGGTAGGGCATTTGACAAAATGCAATGATTTAGAATGCACTCCAGTTTTTAAGGAAGTCAGTGTTACAGCCAGAGACAGGATAAATGAAAAGTCTAAGACACGTGTTTTCTGAGATTTAGAATCAGGTAGAAATCGACAAGGGGAAGGAGATTAGACAAGTGTTTAGACTTTCCATCAAAATATGCAATGGGAAGGAGACTTTAACACCGGCCATTTCCTTTGCAATTATGAAGAAAGATGACTGATTTTTCTCATGGGTTTTCATGACCACTGAGATCCAGAACCCTTCCAAGTCTGCTCCTACATTAGCTGTGTCAGGCAAATCCTATCCTGGAAAAATAGTGGTTTCAGGTAAAGGCTATGCAGAGGAAAAGGAGGCATGGAAAGAAAAAATCATTTTGAATCAAACTCAAAAAGAACGGTTGTTGGCAATGAAAGAATGCTCAACATCATTAATCATTAGAGAAATGCAGATCAAAACTACAATGAGATATCATCTCACACCGGTCAGAATGGCCATCATCAAAAAACCTACAGACAATAAACGCTGGAGAGGGTGTGGAGAAAAGGGAACACTCTTGCACTGTTGGTGGGAATGTAAATTGATACAGCCACTATGGAGAACAGTACGGAGGTTCCTTAAAAAATTACAAATAGAACTACCCTACGACCCAGCAATCCCACTACTGCGCATATACCCTGAGAAAACCGGAATTCAAAAGGAGTCATGTACCAAAATGTTCACTGAAGCTCTATTTACAATAGCCAGGACATGGAAGCAACCTAAGTGCCCATCAACAGATGAATGGATAAAGAAGATGTGGCACATATATACAATGGCATATTACTCAGCCATAAATAGGAACGAAACTGAGTTATTTGTAGTGAGGTGGGTGGACCTAGAGTCTGTCATACAGAGTGAAGTAAGTCAGAAAGAGAAACACAAATACCGTATGCTAACACATATATATGGTATCTAAGGGGAAAAAAAAAAGGCCATGAAGAACCTAGGGGTAAGACGGAAATAGAGACACAGACCTACTAGAGCATGGACTTGAGGATATGGGGAGGGGGAAGGGTAAGCTGGGACGAAGGGAGAGAGTGGCATGGACATATATACACTACCAAACGTAAAATAGATAGCTAGGGGGAAGCAGCCGCATAGCACAGGGAGATCAGCTCGGTGCTTTGTGACCACCTAGAGGGGTGAGATAGGGATGGTGGGAGGGAGGGAGATGCAGGAGGGAAGAGATATGGGGACATATATATATGTATAACTGATTCACTTTGTTATACAGCAGAAACTAACACACCATTGTAAAGCACTTATACTCCAATAAAGATGTTAAAAAGAACGGTTTGGTATCATGAATAAAATCAGTTTGATTTGTTACTGATAAGTTCATAAAATTGTTGCTCACATCTGGAATGATCAGGCATTTCACTTGATAGCATACTCAAACACTTTTCTTATCAAGAATAAAAAAGAGACAACTTAATCTAACAAACCCTATTAATTTGACTGCAATTTAAGGCAATAGGGTCCTAGATGTTGACATTTGATGATAATTCCATATCCCCAAGAAACTCTTAATAGAAGAAGCTACAAGCAGGACATGATATTCTTGAGATAGTGATACAGGAGATTCTGTAAAATAACTGCCTTGCGGGGAGCAAGGAGGGAGAAAGAAGGGGAAGGAGAGAAGGAAGAAAGGAAGAAAGGAAGAAAGGAAGGAAGGGAGGGAGGGAGGGAGGGAGAACAGAAAACATAATAGAAACATTAGCTTTGGTGTAAGAGCCAGAGAAGAGCTGGAGCTGGCTCATAGAGGCACATGAGAGCTGACTGTGTACGTCTCTGCACAACCCTGTGACTACACTTTTGTAGCTTGGAATTCATCACGGTCAGTACATTTATATCAAGGAAATCAGCAAAGGTAACAAATCAGAGCTTTTATTCAGAAAGCTATTTATCAGTATATCTGGTTAGATCCAAATTACCATGCTCAGTGACAGTCTCCTACCAATAAAACAGAAGTACTCTCATCGTCCCCAAAAAATTCACATGAAAATTAAATACAATAATACAAGAGTGCTTAGTAGACATACAAGAACTTCAGATAGCTGTGACTATTATTACTTTCAAGAATTAGCCATCAAGTACACATCACAGAAAGGCAACCTCAAAGAATTTCACCTAATGAGGTCTCCTTCCTGGTAGCGCTGGCTCAGACCACAGGCTTCCAGTGGCTGAACAGCAGCTGTGAGAGCAGCAGTGGAGTTTAAAAACAAATACACAAAAAGGAACATAGTTAAGGTCACTGGGAAATAGCAAAGCATGCACACTTGACAAGGAAACCAGCACAAAATGAGAAGTCAACACGGAGGCACTCATTCTGAGCCTTCTACATGAAACAGACCCAGGTTAAATTTGTCGTTTTTATGTCCTCCTAGATATTTTAAATATACCATCCCTGTGTAAGAAATGGCAACAATGAAATACTAGAAATAAGCCACTAGGAAGCATCAGAGGTATTAACCAGATCTCAGTCCATAACACTAAAGGCACAACCCATTTGTCAAGTCTACAACAATAAAAGGGGGATCACAAGATTAGGAGGAATGCC
>NW_006771679.1:1203260-1205669 GCF_000442215.2 Lipotes vexillifer
TCATGAAACCATCACTTGATACAATGGTAACATTCACTACGAACAAAATTTCAGAAAAAAGAATGTGATTCATTATATGCACACATTTCTATGTCACAGAAGAAAATCATTCCCTAGCTAGATTCAATATCAGTACTAGATACTAGATAAAAGTATCTTCCATACTTTTTTCAACTCTACACTTTCATCCTCATCTCTTTTAATGTGGGCCCAAAGCAGGTTTTCAAACAGCAGAAAAAGCAGTGGTAGAGAGAAGAGTCAATCTAAAAAACACCAAGCCCCACCCTAACCAACATGCAACCAGCAACCAATCCTTCCAGCACATAATTCACTGGCCTCCTTTATCAGAGATGTCTGGGAAATCTTGCATTGTGAGGAAGAATCAGATACTAAATTTGTTTCTGTCTTCTTGAAAGTTAACATTAATCTAAACCTATCCATTGCATAACAAAAATCATCACCACCATAATCTCAAAAAGTTTTAAATAAGTATCCCTGCTATTCACTGGGATAAAAAGACCTTTAGACCAGCATTTCTCAACTTTGGCTGCACATCAGAATACATTAGGAGCTTTTAAAGTCCCTCTGAGCCACCGGAATCCCTGACCAATGACCAGAGAATCTCTGGGGTCCGTGCTCGGACATCAGTGGGTCTTCAAAGTCACCCAGGTGATTCCAGGGTGCAACCAAGGCTGAGAACCGCTGCTCTAGACAGAATGGTTCTTACTCCACGCTCTATGCTCGTGATTCTCAGCGCAAGCCGCATGTTTCCAGATTCCCTTGGGAAGCTTAAACATACAGATGCCGGAGCCCCACCCTAAGCCAACCAAATTAGAATCTCTGAGGCATGTAAACAGTTTCCCACAAGATACTGAGCTAAAGCTGTGGTTGAAAGTAATGCTCTTCCAACTAGAGATCCTCAGCTTCGTTCTGGGAATTCCTTGGACTGTTATAAGTTTCCCTATTTTATATCCTACTTTTGTACCATTTCCAGTAGGAGTAACCCTTACGGAACTTTAAAATTACTTAAGCACTTGTCTCAAAACCAGACTTGCAATTGATAAACTCGGAGACTATTCTTTGCAGCTTATTGGCAGGTTTATGGGTTTCCTAGGGCTAGGTGGCTTATAATAATAGATACTTATTGTCTCTCAGTTCTGGAGGCTAGAGGTATCGGGAGGGCCGTGCTCTCTCTGAAGGCTGTAGGGGAGAATCTTCCTCTTAGTTTCTGGTGTTGCCAGCAACCCTCGGTGCTCCTTGGCTTGAAGACTCATCACCTCAATCTTTGCTTCCCTCGGTACATGGTATTCCCCCTGTGTGTCTGTGTCTCTGTATCTCTTCTAAGGATACCAGTCATATTGGATTAAGGGCCCACCCTACTCCTGTATGACCGCTTCTTAGTTAATTACATCTGCAACAGTTCTATTTCCAAATAAGTCACATTCTGAGGTCCCATGAAGGACATGAATTTTAGGGAGACACCAATCAACCCAGCACAGCAGGAAAAAAGGCAGAAGAAACAGCAACTCTGGTCAGAAGCATCAGGTGTTGCTTGCAAACAGATAGTAGATCAGCCAAGTTTCTGGGGATCTCGAAGAAAATAAAGAGGTATGTGAAACAGAGCTAGAGTTAAGAGTGTCCCTAAAAGATAACCTGGAAAGGGGTTCCAAGCCCTAAGAGTTTATCACCACCAGTGCAATGGAACCCCTTCCAACTTCCAGCCTTTGAAATACCAAGTTGCCTGTGACGTATAACTTTCCTTATTTCTGTTGTCAGAGTTACAGCAATGTTCCTAAAAATTGATATGAGAATTCAAACGATTCCCAAGAGATACACTGTCATATAGAGAGTTATAATGGAAGCAGCACATTCTTGTCAGGCAGGCATTATAGATGAAATGTGCTTTGCAGAATTAACCACCTCTAACAAGCACATGTTTCAGGGACAATACTTTCTGAATTCCAACTTCATACTCTAACAAATACCCAGCAAAATAATAAACTGTCCATGATTCAGCACTTTGGTTATCCATCAAATGGTTTATATATTAATCGTCCTCACTAGCAATAGTTAGCACAGACATTTTGTTTCCAATAACCAAAGAAATCAAAGAGTATATGGGTCGTTTTGTCATGCTCAAAAACTTCTCTGTGATACACTAAGAAGAGCCCCTATGATGTTAGCAGCCATCAGCTGGACTTCTGCCAAGAGAGAGAAAAGGAGAGTGAGAAGGTATAATCAATACACGTAGTGCAAAAACATTTTTCTGTTGTGGCCTCTCCCGTTGCGGAGCACAGGCTCCGGACGCGCAGGCCCAGCGGCCATGGCTCACGGGCCCAGCCGCTCCGCGGCATGTGGGATCTTCCCGGACCGGGGCACGAACCCGTGTCCCCTGCATCGGCAGGCGGA
>NW_006771679.1:1205756-1216511 GCF_000442215.2 Lipotes vexillifer
CTCTCAACCACTGCGCCACCAGGGAAGCCTGCAAAAACTTTTTGACGAAAATCATTAGCCCATGGGCACAAATTAGTTTGGTCCCCGATCATCTTTTTTGGCCTTAAGCATCCTATAAATTAACTGGCAATATAAACAAGTCAGTACTGTTCATTTAAATACTATTTTAAGGGAGATGGGCAGAATCATTTATTTCAGCCAAATTTTGTTTTCAACATTAAGGAAGAAAAAAGCAAAAACTCTCTAAAATGTAGGAAACTAAGAGAAACTCCAAGTAATCAAATAAATTTTTATTGTTTTTTGCTTTCAATAGATTTCAAATATTTGAGATTCCTGACGTTTTTCAAACTTTAATAACTCACTGTTTTCCTAACCACATTAAGTTCTAAACAAAAATAAGGCAAAAGAAATCTCCCTTTATAATGTAGCTCAGAGAGGAAAAAAAAATCTCTTCTATTTACTAGGCTGACATTTACTTTGATCTCTTACAGACCCTTTCAAGGTAACAATTTATATATAACAGAGCAAGCAAACTCCTTTGGGAATGTAGAATACCTTAGAAGTCATGAACAAATGCAAATAAACTGAAAACACAAGGGGGCTGTATCTCTACTGCTTGCCTTTTTTTACTCTGTTTGACAGCAGTGTTTTAAAAACAGGCAAGGAAATAAATCCTTCAGTTTGGCTGTGATACTTGAAAAGAAGCTTAAAGTGGTTTAATAACGAGAAAGATTAAACCATACTTCTAAAAAGAAAAATTCCAAAGGTGGCAAAAGGAAGTGCCTTTAGGCAAATGTCATTCCTTCCCAACTACTACTACTTTCTGAGAAGAGCTGCTAATCCACTCACGTGAAGTGTCCAAATACATCTGATGCCCCAACTACCGCTGTAGCTTCCAAGTCGATTTAAAGGTTCTTAATTGTGCTAATTTAGTTATGAACATCAGTAAATTATACATGGTGGACATTTCATTTTTTTTACAGTTTTATAAAATCAATCTAAGTAGATGCAAAGGCTCTGGTGCTTCATTGCCATAGGTCTATCTAGCCCATAATAATAATTTACTAACATACACTGAGCATGAAAGATACAAAAGGGAATTCACAATCATAAAAGTTTATGCCCTGCCTTTATATAAACAATCACTGTCATAAATACAAAATAGTAGAGATTATATCAATCAATAAAGCAAAATGAAATGCATTAGACTGATCTGATGAGATAACCAAATGACTGCAGATACAGCTAAATGAAGAAACCAAGTAGATATGTCAGGCATCTAACTTGATTACTGCCATAAATAATCACACCTCTAGCGTCCTTATGATACAAAGAAAATATTATTTGGAGAATGCAAAGGTTACCTTCCCTAAATAATTTAGACTTGCTAAGGTTTACCCAGCAAAACAGCTGTATTTTAGGTAACCTTACTCAAAGCTTAACTTTATTAATAAACATAATTCATGCCAAGAGAAACACATCCAAAATTATCGATTTCATATCTTTATTATTATAAAATTATTGTAAATAACTGCACATGGATTGCAAACCCATCCCATGAAAAAATTATCTTTTCTTTTAGACCTTGATGGGGAATTTAAAAAAATCTCCACATTAGAGGAAAAACAGGTCTAAAATAACTTGGCAATAGTTCAGCTACCAAAATATATGTGTAAAAAATGAAGAAAGGCGGAAGAGGAAAGAAAATCAGTTATTTTAATTCAAAAAAAAAAAAGTAAAAGATTTGCAAATCAACTTCTTTTTTAGCATTATGCTTCTGTCATAAAACTTTATATAATTCCGCCTGATGCTTAAGTTATACAGTGAATAAAAATCACCTTAAAATATCCACTTAAAATGGCTAAAAGGTCAATTTTATTGTCACGTATATTTTACCACAATCAAAAAATAAAAATGAAGTGCTATTTAGAGGTTCTTCTATTCATAAAATAGGGAAGGAATGGTTTAATCTTTGTAGCCTACATATGCATACACATATTTCCAAGTTAGATACAGTTATCTGAAACTATATGGATTTAACTCCTGCTGTTTGAAGAATCAGGTTCTGTTCATTTTGAATTTCCTATATTTAGAAAAGTTCTTTGCACAGTATGAAAAGCTATAACTTTGTCAAATAAGTGACACGTTTTTTAAATGATTAAAAAGGTAAATTTTATGTTATGCAAATTTTACTACCACAAAAAAAAAAATCACTTTATTTTGGAATCAAATATCGGTATCATTCACCTTGATTTCACTCCAGGTGAATCTAAACATCAAATCTAACCTTCCATAATTTATATTCTGGAATATGGTTACATCAGTTTTTAACTTTTCTAGCCACTCTAATCTCAGATCCCTGGGAGGCCAAAAGGTGTGGGAAAGAAGGGACCCATCTGTGCACCAAGTTGATCAGTTCGTCCCACCGTGAAGTCATGTGCCCTGTGAAACTTCTCAGGTCCTTTCCTGTGCGAATCGCCACCCAGAAATGTCAGGGGCCTGCCTTGGGCTTCTGACAGGAAACGGTTCCCCTGAAGTGCAAATTCACACGGAGGCAGGGCTGTGGGTGCATTGACAACAGGACAGAAAGAAACAGAAACTCATCGACTGTGCATTTCTTAAAAATAAAGCAAAGAATCTGAAAAGTAAAGAAAAAAGAGCAAGGGAAAGATTTGCAGAATTAGTGTGACCAAAAATACAAATCAACTGAGCCTATCGTAAGGCTTACAGAGGAAATGGTGAAGAAATTTGAAGGCAATGATAATTCAAATCTATTCCCTTCCATATGTGCAGTTCTTTCTCCCTTCTAAGTTTCTTCCCCTTGTCCTCCTCTTTTGTTCTCACCCTTTCCTCCTTTCCTTTTTTTTTTTAAATTTCCTCCCAATTATACATCTCACGGACATTCCCTTGCCCCTTGAGGTCTATTCGTCCAAGCTGCTGCGGGGAGGGGAGGGGAGGGGGTGGGAGGGTACTGTGAGTAAATACTAAGATCTGTCCCCCTACAAATCAGGTGAAAGAGAGCAAGCTAAGAAGAGTAAGTAGTTGGCCAGAAGAGTAAAACTCAAGATAAGGATCCCCTGAGGCTATTTTTAACCACCCATGAAACCAAAACAGTGGTTTCCAATCCTACATGTAGTGACTGGGACTGCAGACAGAAAGAGGTTACAGCAAATGTTTCATTAAGTCAAATAATCAGTAATTTGATCTGTAAACCGGAAAAACATTTTCTTAAGTACTTTTTTTAACTTCAAAGACTTTTCCTATAAGTAGCTTCAACTGGAAGCATACAAATTCATCATATAAAAGTCAACAAGTTGCATTAAAGAGTTTTTCTTTAAATTAGTTCCAGCAAGATGTGCTTTATTGCAACTATAAAACTAATTCCAGAAAACTGCAAGACATGACCAGATGTCTTGTCTTAAATCAGAAAGTAAGCACATGTCAACAAGGTCACTTCTGCCCCTTGTAAAGAAATAAGAAACTGTGAGATATCACTAAGCATCAATTAAATTAGCCAATTTAAAATGAATACCTATTATATTCATTGTTAGAAAATGGTAGAACCATCTTACTCGTACATTGCCTATGGCAATACCAACTACCAGAACCCTCTGAAAGGCACTCATGTTTTAAGAGTCAAAATACCAATAGTTAATAATCTGTGACCCAGTAATAATATTCCTGAATTAAACCTACCCCCTAAAAAAAAGGGAAGGGAGGGAGGAAGGGAGGGGGGAAAAAACAAAAGAAGGAAAACTACACATATAAAAGGCTCATTGAGGGGGACTTCCCTGGTGGTACAGTGGTAAAGAATCCGCCTTCCAATGCAGGTGATGCAAGTTCCATCCCTGGTCAGGGAACTAAGATCCCACATGCCGCAGGGAAACAGCCCACACACCACAACTACTGAGCTTGTGCACCTCAACTAGAGAGCCTGCGTGCCCCAACCTACAGAGCCCACGTGCTCTGGAACCCACGCACCACAGCTACAGAGCCCGTGTGCCCTGAAGCCTGTGCACCACAACTAGAGAGAAGCCCACGTGCCTCAACGAAGATCCCATGTGCCGCAACTAAGACCTGATGCAGCGAAAAATAAATAAATAACATAAAGTTATAAATAACAAATAAATAAGAGGCTCATTGAAACTCCATCTGTAACCTAAAAACAGTTCCAGTTCTCTTCCAGTTCATCACAAGGAAATGGCCTATTTAACTATGGTAAAACAGTGTAATGAACTATTATGCTACCAATATAAACTACGTTTAAGAAAGATGGGGGAAAGAGCAATACTAAGTAAAAATGACCTGCACATGAAGAATTAGTAAAATACACAAAAGTGTCTGTTGAATAAATGTGGCGTGGTGGTCTAAGGTTTCTTCCCTACCTTACCTTTGCATTACTGACATACCTTCGTAATGTTTTTTTAAAAAACTACATACACTATATATTTTTATAAGTATATTTCCTAATACTATTTTTAAATATTAATAAACAGATTTCAAATTGCAGTGTTTATTGAAAAGACTATAAAGATTAACAAGGTCACTCCCAGAATTTGTCTTAACATGATGAATAATACAACAAACACGGCTCTTAAGTGGAAAACACTTCAAGATTCAAAATGTTCAATTAGTCTTCGTGTTAACAGGATTACCAAAAAGCATTTTGCTAGGTGCTGCAGAAAATGACAGTGTGTAAGAGAAAGAAGGTAAGAGAATCACATCATTATGGAAAGATTACACTATAAGAGAGAAATAAAGAAAAAGAGCCTTTTCAGTTTGTTTAAAAAGGACATACATGATATGACCAATTACAACTCTAGAGAAACAACCAGCAATAATGTATAACATAAAAAAAGGAATTTGCAATTATCGCTTATTATTATTATTAATAGTTATCACTCGGGGGGGGGTGGGAGGAATTGGGAGATTGGGATTGACATATATACACTAATATGTATAAAATAGATAACTAATAAGAACATGCTGTATAGCACAGGGAACTCCACTGTACAGTAGAAACTGACACAACACTGTAAAACAACTAGACCCCCCCAAAAAAAAAATTAAAAGAAAACTATAATGGATTTTCTTTTATTTCTTTTTAAGTACAGTAAGTCCCCTACATGTGAAACTTCAAGGTGCAAAAAAAAAAAAAAAAAAAGTTATCACTCATTGAGTACTAATTTCCAGACACCTTGCCAGATGTTCTACGTAGTTATCATTTCACACTCAGTACAACACTACCGACTAGATAAGTTTAGTAAATGCATTTCACAGATGAGGAAACTGAAGCTTAAGTAGGAAATATAACTTGCCCAAGTTTATACAGAGAACATCCAATCAACAATAAAGGGTAGAACTAGGACTTGAATCATGTTCTGATCCTTTATTGCATGCTTTCTCCAACGACTTTAAAAAAAAATGTATAAACCATATAAAAACAGCACTTTTACTTATATTTTCCTTTTGTCTTTTTTTTTTTTTTTTTTTTTTTTTTTGCGGTACGCGGGCCTCTCCCTGTTGGGGCCTCTCCCGTTGCGGAGCACAGGCTCCGGACGCGCAGGCTCAGCGGCCATGGCTCACGGGCCCAGCCGCTCCGCGGCATGTGGGATGTTCCCAGACCGGGGCACGAACCCGTGTCCCCTGCATCAGCAGGCTGACTCTCAACCACTGCGCCACCAGGGAAGCCCTACTTATATTTCTTTATATAATTCCACTAGATTTGCTTTTTCCTCAGGTGTTCTTATCTATTCTTCTTAAAATAGAAGAACTCCTCAACTATACAATAAGAAAACTTCATCCATCATGGTTAGTCATCTCCTTTATTTTCAACAAGTTTCCTATTAAATATTTCCAACTAAAGAGAAATTTGATCTTTAAGATCACAAAATTAATACACGCATGTTTCCTGATCATATTACTGCTTAGGTCAGACTTAGCTACACCGGGAACAATTTGCCAGAATACGTATACTGGATCAGATATGTTTCTAACTTTTTCCTTTGGCGTCTAAGTCACTCATGATCTCTAAGGTAAGTATTTAGGAAGATCTGTGAACAGGTTTGGGCATTTAGGGCAACCAGTATCACTCTTCCAATTTGCTCTCATGTATTTTTCTAAGCATGTCTTATTCTAAACACCAGGTAATTCTCAGCCTCTAGAAGGAGCCTTGCATTCCAATATTAACAGCTCCTTCAATCATCTGCTGAACAGTTACCTCCTTCCTAAACAACATGTCTGGTTCCCTCTGAGTTAAGTTCTGTAATGTAATCTCCTAAAGGCACTGCCTTATCAACTCTAACCTCTAGACCATGGCTAAGTGAAGAACCAGGGCCAAGTGAAAGGCCACGGGGAAAAAAGGAGAGTGAGCTGCTACTGCCGGCAGAACATGATTCACCCTCAGATGGGTCTTAGGGTACCTGAAATTCTGTATTTTCTTATGACATGAATTTTCTTCAAAAACTTACACAGTAGATCTTTCATATTTTATTTAAATCGTTTCAAGTCATCACTTGTCTTGAATTATCCGAGTAAGTTGACAGGCAAACATGAAAGTCAGGATGCCCTCGGACATGTGGACATCCCAGAGGAGAATGACGCAAAACCAGGGCTGAGAGCTGGGGGAGGGGAGCGCATGCTCTGCTTTACCCGGTAGGGTAGAGGGTTCATTGGAAAACAGGAGACGAAAGAGAAAATGTCCGGCGACAGAGTCTACCGGAGATAGAAGGGCTGCCTCTCGGGGGGGAAAAAGCATTAAGAGATCAGAAAAGCAGTCACTGGGGAAGAGCTGGGGAGGAGTGGGCAGGGCCCTGCCCAGCACTGTGTGACTTCCCTCCTGTCACTGCCTCTCTTTTCCTCTCCCTGCTTCAGACTCTATATTTACTCATGTCAACCTCTGGCCCAGGGAAATACCAATTCCTTGCATTAGCACAGTGATCTCGCACCCTACTTTAAATGGGCCTTAACAAAATTTTTAAATACCTACATGGGGAAGGGACAAAAAGTCTGAACAGCTCCACCATTCCACAACAAAACCTGGCCATCATTTGCTCACCACCCACACCCTCCCTACTTCTGGCCCACATCCGACCAACATAATTTAAAAAGAAAATAAGAAAATAATCACATTCTACAGATAATAGTCAAGCCACTAAGCATCACGTCTTAGAAGCCTATGGCAGGCCATAAGGAATACATTTACATGTTAATGCAAACCACAAAAGTAGCATTCTGCCGCATCCCACATCTCTTTTATTTAAGGTTAACATTTAAGCTAACACAGTGCTAAAGGCTTGCAAGATTTATCTCACTAAAATCACAAGTTAGGAACTTGTGGTTAGGTACTCTTTACCACTTGACAGTTGAGGGAACTGTAACTTGAAGGTAACTTGTAACTTGCTCAACATCAACAAAGTGGGAGCAAGTAATTAAGGCAGGAGTCAACTTCCATCTCTCCAATTCCAAACTGAACTCTGAACTGCCAAATTATACTGCAAGTTGTTAAAATCTACTTTCTACCCTTTCTGATATCTGAAAGGCACTATATTTAATAAGGAGGAGGAGGAGGAAGTAGAGGAGGGGGAGATGACAGAGAAGAAGAAAAGAACTGAGCACCAATGTGTACAAGGCACTATGCTGGATCCTGGAAATGTAAAGATTAGGTAAACAGTCCAAGTCTTGATGGGTTCATAGACTCCAACAATTCACCATTCCTTCTGTAAGTAAACCTGCCTTGGTCCACTAATGCCCATATTTATGCTCTTTCAAATTCTTGTTCCCCTTCTCCATAATGTCTTTCTTAACTAATTCTCCTTATTTTTTATTTATTTATTTTTTTTTTTGCGGTACGCGGGCCTCTCCCTGTTGTGGCCTCTCCCGTTGCGGAGCACAGGCTCCGGACGCGCAGGCTCAGCGGCCATGGCTCACGGGCCCAGCCGCTCCGCGGCATGTGGGATCCTCCTGGACCGGGGCACAAACCCGTGTGCCCTGCATCGGCAGGCGGACTCTCAACCACTGCGCCACCAGGGAAGCCCTAATTCTCCTTATTTATTCAATCAGTCTAGCAATGCTATTGTATATGATATTATCTTTGATTTAAAATCAATTCCAGTAGTTTCTTTTGTTTGAATGGCTTGGTACATAAAATTTACACTCAACAAATACAGAGAAGGTGTCTTCTACTTTGTTCTAAATGACCAACTATACCTACAATACACTGTATACTGAATATCAAGGAGAGTATACAACTTAGTTTGATGGGGTGTATCTCAGGTACAAAGAACTGGATTAATCTTAATTCTAGGTCTATGAAAAACTATCATCATAGGTCTCTTTTTTACTTAGAGGATGTATGTGTTACTGGTAATAATCTAGTATTTGTGTGAAGCACACAAGCATTTGTTAATTTATTAATAAATACAATCAACTTGATTTAAATTATTACTAACAAAGAAATTGATCTTTTATCAAACCGGAAGTGAATACTTTTTGTATACACCCTTAATACGCTACCTGTCCAGTATTATAAAGAGCACACTTTAAGACAATAAAATAGTATCTATAGAATATAAACATGATATACTTAATACATGACAGTCACACCAAAAGATCAAGTGACATTTTATTTGTTACTTGAGAAAGCTAACTAAAATATTTATGAAGTCACTGACAAAAAACAATATTCAATTTGCCAGATTAACTTAAGAGATTTAAAGATGCTCCTTCACCTTGCAATGAAAGATTAAATGGTTTTTAAAAAAGCATTTCAGGGACTTCCCTGGTGGTGCAGTGGTTAAGAATCCGCCTGTCCGGAAAGATCCCACATGCTGCGGGACAACTAAGCCCGTGCGCCACAGCTACTGAGCCTGCGCTCTAGAGCCCGCGTGCCACAACTACTGAGCCTGTGCTCTAGAGCCCGCGAGCCACAACAACTGAGCCTGCGTGCCACAACTACTGAAGCCCGCACACCTAGAGCCCCTGCTCCGCAACAAGAAAAGCCACCACAACGAGAATCCAGGGCACCGCAACGAAGAGTAGCCCCCGCTCACCGCGACTAGAGAAGCCCACGTGCAGCAACAAAGACCCAAAGCAGTCAAAAACTAAATAAAATTAATTAATTATTTTTAAAAAGCATTTCAAAGATTAAATTACTTAACTGGTAACTTAGTATTCTACATGATCCTTTCCAAGTATAAATCTTCTAAAAAGAAACATGTGGTGTGTGCTTTTAAATTTTTCTGCAGTTATAAACATATGTTTCAACAGATAAAACAGGCAACTTCAAATTTTGGCCTAAGCATCAAACACGTCTTCATCTTCCTCTTTCTATTCATTTTAAACAAATAGTTAGAAATAATCCCCTTTGGGGATGATCATAGAAGAAATCTCTTTACTGAGGTGAGAACTCAAACTAAATGATGTCTAAAGCCCCATCCAACCAGAGTTTCTTCATTAAGAACACTACTTACAAGAGCTCCAATCAGACTGATCAGCTACGCTACTCCTCACGTAATATCCATGGGATGTTACATAGCATAAAAGCACAGTTTGAAAACTGAAAATAAAACCCTGTGGTGTATAACAGGAACTTCCAAATCTGTTAGGCATGGACTCTTCTATCTACCTCTCCCTCCCTCCCTCCCTCCCTCCCTCCCTCCTATGCTTCACTTTGAATTAAATGGGTTTGACCCTCACTGAAGAACACATTAACAGGAGAAAAACAAACAGAAGGGGCAAAAAGTAATGTTATCCACCAATGCCCCCAGATCCAGCCCCCAGAAAAGTCAATCTGTTTTATTTTTGTTTTGTTTTTTTGTTTAATTTGTTTTCCTATTTCTTTATTTTATTTCTTTATTTATTTGGCTGCGTTGGGTCTTCATTGCTGAGCGCGGGCTTCCTCTAGTTGCGGCGAGCAGGGACTACTCTTCGTTGCGGTGCGTGGGCTTCTCATTGCAGTGGCTTCTCCTGTTGTGGAGCACGGGCTCTAGGTGCACG
Source organism: Lipotes vexillifer (assembly GCF_000442215.2). NCBI lineage: Eukaryota > Metazoa > Chordata > Mammalia > Artiodactyla > Lipotidae > Lipotes > Lipotes vexillifer. The sequence continues at coordinate 1,215,753 of NW_006771679.1, forward strand.
GGCTTCAGTAGCTGCGGCATGCGGTCTCAGAAGTTGTGGCTTGTGGGCCCCAGAGCGCAGGCTCAGTCGTTGTGGCGCACGGGCTTAGCCGCTCCGCGGCATGTGGGATCTTGCCGGACCGGGGCTGGAACCCGTGTCCCCTGCACTGGCAGGCGGACTCTCAACCACTGCGCCACCAGGGAAGCCCCCTCGAATTTTTTTTTTTTTTAATCTGTCAAACTTTCTACATAAATGCTTCACACTGCAATCTCTATAATCTGCCCTCGCCTTACTTTACTTCCCACCTCCTGCCAACCATTACTGAACTAAACGCCTGCTCCCATCCTGCTCTCTGGCTTGGACCACTTGCTCAGGCTACCTGCCACCCATCCTGTGTTCAGTGTCAACCCAATCCTTACTTTCTCCATGTACCTTCCCTATTACACATGAGTATTATCCAACCCTATCCATCTTACACTTTATAAGCATACTTGCATAGTACTTTTATAGTACTTTATATACAAGTATATATTTATATACAACCCTACCCTTATGACTCAGTTTTATTTCTGTATTTTCATCAGAAGTTTATCATTTACCACCTGATAACATACTGTTTTAAATACATACAGATTATCTGTTTCGGATGTTTTGTGTCTACAACTAGATTGCTAATTCTGCATCTTACACTGCTTCTTTATTCCTGGAAATTCTCCATATTCAGTAAATACTTAACGGCTTACTGATAAAAATAAAATTACCTTTATATGAACTCTTTCC
>NW_006771679.1:1216521-1239085 GCF_000442215.2 Lipotes vexillifer
TCTTTCCCTTTTTGATTTTTCAAAATAGTACTTAAAATTTTAAACTGATAAATGTGTCCAATGTTCAATTGTTTTTATCCCTTAAAACTCAATTTTTGTTGTATCTACCCTAAAAAGTACCACAGAAAACAGCATTTACTAATTTCCTAATATGCAATGTCCCATGGGTGTTATGAAAAATGCCAACTATATATGCTCATCATTCATAGTTTTCTTCAACTCTTCCTCTTAAAGTAAAAGTTGACACACATTGTATACAAATTAGAGCTAGTATACCTACCCTTCTAAAAATCTAAAAACTGCTACTTATAATACAAACATTAAAAAATAAAAATAGCTTTTGCTTTTTCTGATGAGAAAAGTACAATGCGCATATTCTAAAATCCTCAGAGAATGCCTAAAGGTATAAATAAGAAAATTTAAATCACTTGACATATGAGTAACAAACAGGAAGCACTGTTACCATATTTGCTGTGCCCTTTCATATATGCATACACACATACAAAAGTTTAATTCCGGAAGCTACTCATTAAATCCTGGCTCTATACCTCCTACTGCTGCAACCTTGAGCTATTTATCTTCCTGATGCTTCTGTCTGTTAATCTGTAAAATGGGGCCAATAATATTTAGTAGGAGGAACGTTGTGGTTATTAAGGGAGATAATCAATGTAAAGCACTTAGCAAAGGATCTAACATATAGCACATTTTCAACATTACTATATATCCTTGACATAAATGCCATTTTGTAACCTGCTTCCTTCAGTTGACAACACTTCACTGACAAATTTCCCTATCAATAAATTCAAAAATATGTTGTTTTTAACAGCAGCTTAGTGCTTCTTCTATCAATGTACCATATTTGTTTAACTATCTCTATGTGACGTTTTGATTGCTTCGTAATTTTTAATGATAACCATACTCTGGTGAATATGATTGCAGCCAGATCTTTGCACATATTCATAATCACATTTTTGGAATAAATTCCTAGAAGTAAAATTTCTGGTCCAAAGGGTACTCACATTTTAAATGTTTATACATATTTCCACAGAAAAGTACACATTTACTCATGCTTCATCAATGCACATGCATGAGTATTTACCACATCCTCCCCAGCGTTTGGTATGGTCATCTTTTTCTTTTCTTTTCTTTCTTCCTTTTTTTAATATGTATTTATTTATTTGTTTGGCTGCGCCAGGTCTTAGTTGCAGCATGTGACCTCTTAGTTGCAGCATGTGGGATCTAGTTCCCTGACCAGGGATCAAACCCAAGACCCCTGCACTGGGAGCACGGAGTCTTAGCCACTGGACCAACCACCAGGGAAATCCCGGTATGGTCATCTTTTTAATCTTACCCAATCTGACAGCAGAAAAAAAAAATGGTTCTAATTTGAACTTCTTGGACTATCGATGAGGCTAAACATGAATTCACTGGTTCACTGGTCACGTGTATGTCGTCTTCTGTAAAATCCCTGTTCAAATCTTTTCCTATCTTTATACTGGGGCAGTTGCCTTATTCTGGTTAAGAGATTTCTTCCCTTAAAAATATGAATTTTCGTGCTTCCCCGTGGCGCAGTGGTTGAGAGTCCGCCTGCCGATGCAGGGGACACGGGTTCGTGCCCCGGTCCGGGAAGATCCCACATGCCGTGGAGCGGCTGGGCCCGTGAGCCATGGCCGCTGAGCCTGCGCGTCTGGAGCCTGTGCTCCGCAACGGGAGAGGCCACGGCAGTGAGAGGCCCGCGTGCCACAAAAAGAAAAAGATTAGGGTTACCATACGTATACAAATACATATATCCAAAAGACCAACCCACATTATAATCTGTCATTTCAATTCACCAAATTTTTATTATAAAGGTGTGTTTAGTTTTTTTAGTCAAATATACCCATCCATTTCCAATTTATGATTTCTGGATTCAGTGTCATCCTTTAGAAATTCTTCACCCATACAGATTTATAAAAGTATTAATCTAAATCTTACTTTAGTACCTTTTACACGTTACTCTGATTCAGTTTTATGAAGCAAAGTATTAGGAAGATGTATTTGAAATCTTAGAGAATTATTTCTGAAAATATCTCAGCTTGGACAAAGCATAATGCTTAGCCAAACCACTGTATTAAGGATGATATAGAAGCGGCTTTATCTAAGCTTCCGGAGCAGAATATTATAAAGAGGCAAGTCATATACAGTGGCTTCATATTTTTAGCAATTAATTTTTATCTCAATCCATATACCTCTATTCTGCTTTCCAGGCTTGTTGGTCCCACAGCTTACTTCACATCTGTACTCAAATTACTTCCTCAGGGAGAACGGCCTCACAGGTGCCTGTTATAAAGCACGCAGGATTTTCCCCTCTATCCTACAGTAGATCTCGGTTGGAAATGATACATGTATTTTTATTAATTTGATTACTTGAATCGTGGCAGAGATGATGAGGATTTTTGATCCCCACTGCAGTAGCTGGCATATAAACAGGTCCCCGAGGGAGGAAGGGAAGTTCCTTTAGCTTTAGTTCCATATAGCTTTTTGTCTTGTTTGTTGGCATTTGTTTTTCTAGGAAAAATGTAAAGTCAGATTGAAGCCAAACAAAAAGCTGTCCCTCCACAGTCCTTCTTTGGAAGTAATCCATCTTTCCCTCACACATATTTAGAAAAGCTGAAGAGGGGCACCATCATTCTAAAAATTCATTCCTGACGGGTTGAAAGGGGAAAACATATCTCATCCTAAAGTGATCTGCTGAATTGGGTTACTTCAGTACATTTCATGCTCTTAAATATAGGTAAATCCCAGGGTACTTTCCAATGCTCTGCAGTTTTAAAGCGTATACAAAAGAAATAAAAAACCTTTGATTTCTAAAACTGATAATCAAAGAGCAAGAATCCAAATCTGTGTAGGGTTTTGCAATTTACAGAGCTTTTTCGTAAACATTATTTAGTATTCACAACTTTAGGACAGTATGAATGAAAAATACTGCCTGCCTATCAATAAACAAAGGATGTTGCAGCCATCACGCCATCACATACAGTGTCCCCAACAGTGAGCCTTGAGAGAACTCAGGATAGAAACAGGATGCCCGCCACCTAGCAGTCAAATGCTGCAGCCACCCCTGAGGATGCACCCTCAGGGGACTCAGGATGAGAGAGTACAGGACACTGGCGACAGACAGCTGAGGTGCATAGCAAAGGAATGATTTCAGTGAGCCCAGACTCTAGCATCTTCCCATACATAGAAAAATGCTAAATTCTTTAACCTGAGATATTTGGTTTTCTTTAATTAATAGTAATCTTTTGATGTTCCGACTATCTGGTCTCTGCTGCAAAAACTCCTATACACCCTGGCTCCCCTCCTTGCCTCTTGGGAGCAGTCCCTCAGAGTTATCTGAGATGCTGTATGCTGGGCTCAAGTCCTCAGTCTTGTCCACCAAATAAAATACAAGTCTTAACTTTGAGGTTGTGCCTATTTTTTTTTTCAGTCGACAGCAGGGATTTTATAGTCAGCGAAGGAACTCAACTTGAATTAACAAGTCCAGCAAGGGGCAGGACCTGAACCCAGGACACCTGCTCACCTCCACACCAGTGCACATATTAGCCGAGGGCCCCCTTCTTCAATGCCCAGCAGTCATCCACTCCTTGTGAACTGTCTGGAAATGCCCCTTCTCTAAGGCTTCACAGACTGCACCCAGACCACTTCCATCAGGTTAACAATGTATTCTCTCAGAACTTAAAATAGTCCGTGGCCTATTATTTTGCATTCGTGGTAAATCTCTTTTTCTCCCCCTAGTAGATAAATCCTCTGAAGAGATTGTTAGCTCCTCAAAGATAAAGGCTTTTTTTTAAACTTCCCACAGCACCTAGCATAAGGATTTAAAATTGATGGTCAATAAACTGGAACAGGGAGGTTATATTCCAAAAAACGAAAAACAAGCTATTTTTAAAGGCTTAGCCAAACACTAACCCAGACGTGGTACCCCCACGCCCACCTGCAGACTCCCAGATCTGCTCAGAGCGCACGCACAAACCCACATTCCACGCCCAATAGGGGCTCAGTGTGCCCAAGACAGGTTGCAGGTTTTTCACCCGGAGGAGGTGGCAGTACTTTTCTGATCCCAGATCTGGGGAGTGTCACCTGGAGGCTTTTCTTTACAAAACAGGTCTTTCACAATAGCTCCTGGCCCAGCAGGTGCTCCAGGGAGAGGCTAGAGAAGGAAGAAAGGCAAGAAGCAGAGTCAGCAGGGGAGGGTCCTTTCACTCCCAGTGATGAAACTCCCAAGCCACTTCCACCACTTTGCCTTCCAGCATAATGAAATGAAATGTGAGAGAATAAGTAGGCGAGGGAAGGAGGAGAGACACTGCCTTCTCTCTCATACCCAGACACAAGATCCAATACAATCTCTATTGTATTGAGATTCATTTTCAAAATTTCACACTAATTCCTCAAGGAAAACGTCCACAAGCATCTGTTTTTTCCCTTCTACACCAAAAGTCTCCTCTATACTTATATAAACATAGGTGGTCACATCAGCGACCCAGCCTGCTATATTCACCCCAAGGGACAGATTCCCTTTCAACACATAAAGTCACACGTTTAGACACACTAAGCCTACTGCATGCATCCATCCTTACAGCCTCCATCATGCACAAAGGGATCCGTGGTCACACCAACTAAAACCCACTGGATACACCCATTCAGGGCACATGAGATTGCATCGGTTTTTCGGTCTCGAGATCATTTCCTAAGATTCACCTGTCAATATCTAACTCATTAACACTGTGGATCCCCATTTTTAGCATTCGATTTATGTTTTGCAACCTCACGCATTTTCTGGATAATGAATATACCATGCGGTCTCTAAATTCCAACCAATGGGAGTAGAATCCCATGATGATACTGTTGATGATTCCTAACTTTGGGGAAGCCAACTTTAAGGTAATGTTTCTTTAAAATAGGAAAGATGTAAACTGTTCGTGGGTGAGAGATGACCTACAGACTGGGGAACAATCACGAATGCTATCACTGCTGCTCCCTTTTCTTGAACAGAAACGTAATTCTTTTACGTGCCACAGTTAATGCATAAGTGAACGCAAAGCAGAGTCAGCACTATTAAAAACCTGTTGCATGGGGGTAGGGAGGTGAACAATAAAAGGGTAGCACAAGGAAGCCTTCTGCCTGTGATAGCAGTTAAATAAATCTGCACATGTGACAAAACTGCACAGAACTATACACACAAGCACACACAAATGACTGCATGTAAAACTAGTGAAATCTGAACAAGCGTTGCAGATTGGACTAATGTCTTGGTTTTGATTTTGCACTACAGTCAGGCAAAACGTTACCACCGAGGGAAACTGGGTAAAGGGATACAAGATCTGCTTTGTACAAGACCCGGGAGAATTCCTAGGAACCTATAATTATTTAAAAATAAATGTTTCAGAAAGAAAACCTGTCGGTAGCAAACACTGTTTGCTATACATACAGACAGACATTTAGTCATATTCATTCAATTTATTAAGCACATACTATTGCCTGGCACTGTTGCACATGCTGGGGCTATAGACACAGAAATGATATCACCTTTGATCTTGAGAAACTCACAGCCTGGTCATCCACCAGAAAAGCAAGGCATGGAGGGAAGAGAAGGTACAACGGTACTGTATGCGCAGAGGTCACGTAAGGGTCTGCAGTTGGTACATGTCACAGTCAAGCTCTACATGAAAGCAAATGTATTTGCCAATCACCACTCCATTCACAAAATAAATGACTATGTACGACCAGAATAAAATGGTCATATTAACGTAAGGTTCACATCATTAAAAAATCTCAACCCTGGAGAAAAGTTTCTGCTAAAGGTATTTCTATCTTAAGAGCAAATAAATGTTCAGTTAAAATAAGCTGACTGCTTTCATAAGAAAGGGGGTTGTGTTTGACTTCAAAATGGCAATGCTTCCTTTAAATTGCTTTTTGAGATATGTCTTTGGAAATGTTACAATTATTCAAGTTAAATTTACAGCTTAGTTTAAAACATGTAAAACTGAGGGGTGATAAAGAAAGAATATTAACTTGGAATAGAAGTTGCTATTCTTTAAAACACAGCTACGGATTCACTTTGCGCGTTATGTGCTTTCCTGGAAAAGTTTTGTAAAAGCAAACAATTTCACTTTAAATCAATATGATCTTTTATTTAAGAGGTACTTCCTCCCTGATTCTGATTTTCCATTAACAATATGTCAGCATCTTAACTTTTATATCAGTCCCTCTCACAAGGTGGCCTAATCAAATCCTTGGGTTCCCTCATACTTCTAATATTATATCTGGAAACTGCTACACAAGAAAACATAATTCTGTAAAAAATTTTTAAACAACGAAAATAATGCCATTATTGTGCTTTGGCCTTATTAAAGATTTACTACAAAAAAATCTTACTTTTGGAAATAGGAGAAAATAATAAAGGACAAATATTAGCTTTCGAAAACTGAACGCAATTAAGAGAAAAATGGAAATTCTACCAATCTCTCTAGCCTCAGCTTGGATGATCACTGGACTCAAGGGGGCAGAAGCAAAGATGGCAATGCTGACTACACAAAACTCCTGACTTACACACAGTACCACCTGCATTGCCCCGAAACTTTCACACATGACCTATCGTCCAAAAAATCAATATAAAACAGTAGCTCACAGTCACTGTATAAAGTACACAGTACGGCTTGTTCAAAAACCAAACTCAGGGGGCTCCCCTGGCGGCGCAGTGGTTAAGAATCCACCTGCCAATGCAGGGGACACGGGTTCAAGCCCTGGTCTGGGAAGATCCCACATGCCGCGGAGCAGCTAAGCCTGTGCGCCACAACTACTGAGCCTGAGCTCCAGAGCCCGCGAGCCACATCTACTGAACCCGCGTGCCTAGAGACCGTGCTCCACAACGAGAGAAGCCACTGCAATAGAAGCCCACGCACCGCAACGAAGAGTAGCCCCCGCTCACCACAACTAGAGAAAGCCCGTGCACAGCAACGAGGACCCAACGCAAAAATAAAAAATAAATAAAATAAATAAATATATTAAAAACAAACAAACAAACAAACTCAGGAGACCAAACCCTAAGAGTTCTCATCACAAGGAAAAAGACTTTCTTCTTCTCTCTCTCTCTTCTGTTTTTTTTTGTTATTTCTTTCTGTTGTATCCATGAGTTGATGGATGCTAACTAAACTTACAGCAATAATCATTTCACAATATAGGTAAAGTTAAACCATTATGCTGTACACAAACTTACACAGTGATGTTTGTCAATTATATCTCAATAAAACTATAAAAAATGATATGCAGGCAAAATTAATAAGACTTACTATGTTACAGAATTTTTACTGTTTCCATTAAATAAAATACTTCTTATCTAAAAAAAATTATCACAAGACATTAAATAGACCTAAATAAATGATTAAAGGTACCAAGTTATGAGACTGAAAATATTTTTTTATTTTGAAGATGCCATTTCTCTCCAAAAACATGTCATATCAATTCAATGCAACCCCAATAATAATCCAGAAAGGGTTATTTATCTTTGTTTTGTGTACCCTTATAAGCTGACCAAAAATATATTCTTAAGTATAGTGGGCCAATAAAAACCAAGACACTCTTGCAGGCGGGAAAAAAACTCATGAATGTCAAAAATTGAGTATAGTGTTAAACAGATATTCTGGTTGAAATAATTTAACTACAGGTATAACATACTGAAATACATAAATGGTAAGTCAGACATATAGGTTCCTTAGTTCACACTTTCCCTAATAAAGAGCCATCAGAATACCATGTTTGGAAACTTAATCTGCCACAGACTATGGGAACAACTCATCATCTCTTCACTTCTATTTTTCTGATTCTATCATGTATCTGGCATGGAGCCAAGTGCCAAAATGCAACAGCCATCCAAAGCAGACAGGATTCGTGCCATCATGGAGAGCATCTACAAGGAAGAGAGAAAGGTATGCTCTCCGCGGCCTGTGCATGAGACACAGGGCTGTGCGTGCAGACCGCCCACCACTCCTGAAAAAAAAAACTGATGCTCCAAGTGGCTGCACTGAACATCCACAGTCCTAGACTGGGACACAGGATTCCAGAGACCTCTAGACCTCTGGAGCCTCCATCAAGCCAAGAACAGTCTCAGGAATGAAGTGGACTCCAGTACTATAAACTCAGTGCCAACATCAGTATGCCTACAGTTTCTCTCCCTTATTTTCAAGCCACTTAAGATTGAACAAGAGACTCTCTCAGAATACCTCATTCAGAAACAGTGAATGTGCTACATAACAAAGCTGTTGTTATTAAGAGGTATTTTCTCCACAACGCCTTTAGGGACCTGTCCCCTCTCCCTTTAAACAATATTAGGTCGTATGACCCAGGTTTTCAACAGCTGAGGTGGTCAAAAAATGTTTATACCGAATATCGAAATAATCCTTGCCTCAGCAAGCAGGCTAAAATGAAAACCAGCTCTTCTGTTCTCCATCCACCCTCTCAAGTCTGCTTGACTTAAAAGCCTGACACCATCCTGAACCCCCCCTTCCTCCTCCCAGATCTTTTCCATTTTATTAGCTGTCAAGTCTTACGGGTCCTGAGAATGACTCTCAAATTGATCCCTTCTCTTCCATTCTCACTACCACAACCATCATCCAGAGTGCCGTTAAATGAAATTCACATGATGACCCCAAACCACAGAATTATTCCCCACCTCGCACACATTAAATAAAATTCACATTATGGCCCCAAACCACAGAATTATTCCCCACCTCGTACACATGTGACCCAACAACCGCACGCGACTACTCGTGCACACCCTTCCTCCTGAACACCACTGATCACCTGGTTCCCTCCACCTCGAATATCTCTGACAAAAATCCCATCTCACAACTTAGCTCGAAAGCAACTTCCTCAAAGAAATTATGTCCTAATTCTTTACCATCTCTGAACCCCAAGAATACCTTGTACCATTCATATGCCTTGCAATGCAGTTACTCACCTGAGTATTTATTATGGACGTATTTTATGTAAGGGTAAGGTTTGCCTTGTCCCACCCAGTGCAAGGACATATCCTGTGAACACAGTGCACAGGAGATGACTGATAAATATTTATCAAATGGAACTGACCTTGACCATTCATATTAAAATGCTGGCTTCTTCTCAAATGCAAGCATTGTGTAAATGGGGCTAAAATGTTGATGAGTGGGGAGGCAGGAACTCCAGCAGTTCCAGTGATCTCAGGAACTATGATTTCCTAAAACTCATTATCAAAATCACCAACACCCACGGCTCAACTTCATGAAAAAGGAATCCAACATCAAAGATATGGCAATAAAATTCCCCAGGCCTCTGAATTACACACACACACATACACACACACACCCTCTCTCTCTCCCCACCCCCTCCTTCTCTCTCTCCCCACCTGCCCCCATCCCCAAGAAAGGGGTAGACCTCAGGGCAGGACAGTCAAGCTTTTTTAGCAGTCTCTGGAGTCAGAATGCCTTGGTCCAATCTTGCCTTGTTACTGTGTGAATGTATTCAAAGTATACAAATTACCTGCGCCATAATTTCATCATCTGCAAAATAAAGATTATGACATAGTACCTCCTTCATATAAAGCATGTATATGCTAAATAAGTGCTACAGTATATAAGTGTTTGCTACTACTATTTTCTGGAATGTATATGATTTATTAATAATTTACTTATATATTTAGAATGAGATTATCTACTGGCTGATTCTTAATAGATAAGATCTCATGTGCAATTAACAGCATAAGGACCCAATCCTGAAAATGGATCTGACCTGGTAGCATCTCCCAGGGCCAGGCAATATTCCATGCTTTTTACTGTAACAATGAAACCAAAAGGTCAGAGGGTCCTAAAGACTGCTAAAAAAGAAGCAAAGCCAGAACAGGATCTCTGTTTTGATTCAGCTATGTTGAACACTGCAGGAGTTAGGGCTACAGGGATCCTAGTTACAGCCTGAGTTTGAACTGACTGACGAGGCCTTAATGGATTGCCAAGTCTTAACATCAATTAAGACCTGATAAGTATGTCCAAAAGAGTAATAAAATAATTCAGAAGGACCTCATACATATGAAACATTAAATATTTGCAACATGTCATTCAATCAAACAGTTAAGATCTATGCTTCAGAGAACAGAAACTCATAAAGCACTTAAATGAACATGAGAAAAGCATTAACTGAGGCACAAATTAAAACCGAGACAGCACAATGCTCTCTATGGGCTAGGACTTTCTAGTACCCAGATATCCCAGGAGACACAACAAAGTAGGGAGAAACTGCGTAAAACAGGAATCAGAGTGTCAAGAAAGCAGCAAAGACTCATCAGGATCTTTCTCAAGATCATCCAAATCCAAAAAAAAAAAATAAGAAAAGTATAAATAAGATTCCATGCATGATAAGCAACGCCCGACTAACTGACTGAAGAGCCTCTCCACAAGGTTAAACTGAGATTCCCTTTGTGAAATATTATTTTTTCACTAACTCTGTAAACGTGAAAGATTGTATGAAATGGGGGTCTAGCACTGCTCAAGCTTTTCTAATTAGTCCCCTAATGGCCAGAAGGAAAATAAAATTAAGAACCTCATCCTTTGACAAATTAAACCATTTCAAACATCAAAAATTAATGCATTCTGGGCTTCCCTGGTGGCGCAGCGGTTGAGAGTCCGCCTGCCGATGCAGGGGACACGGGTTCGTGCCCCGGTCCGGGAAGATCCCACGTGCCGCGGAGCGGCTGGGCCCGTGGGCCATGGCCGCTGAGCCTGCGTGCCCGGAGCCCCGCAACGGGAGAGGCCACAACAGTGACAGGCCCGCATACCGCAAAAAAAAAAAAAAAAAAAAAAAAATTAATGCATTCACATGCTTCAAAAGAACAGAACGAATAGAATATGTTTAGGGATGACTAAATATGGGTCTGTGGAAGGAGGACAAGGACAGGATAATTCACTGTGGCCTGATGGAGGGCCATTCTGTCCGGACTAACACAGCAGTAAGGAAACTGAGACAAAAGAACTCACTCCAACTTCCTAACAGACAAACAGAAGGCCTCATGGAAAAATGGAAATTAACCTCTGTGTGTGCATGACTGTGTGTACACTCTCTACTTCCATAATGGCTTCAGTGTTTCTTGATATTTTACTAAAATACAGTAAATCCAGATTACAGAAGTATCTTGGTCCTTGGCCAGGACAACCAGTTAAAGCTACCACTCTCCCATTTCTAAAGAGCACTGATTAATTAATTAACGAAAAGGGACAAAAGTAGTTTGTGCTGTACAAAGACAGACTAAGTGGGCTTAAATTGTTCTCTAAGTAAGCGTTCCTTGAGGAAGGTTTGCATTTCTCTACTCCAGATAATATTTATGTTTTCAATAAAGACTGAAATGTAAAAATTGGGCTATGGATCTAGTTATAATACATTAGGCAAGTCCTCAGAGCAACTGCTGTTTACATTGAAAGAAGCGAGTGCGAGAGCATTACATCCATGAAACACTCCTAAAGGGTTCCATGTTTCCCAACAATCCTGTAAGGATTCTAGTCTTATTGTCAGAAACAATAAACAATACTCTTGAGCAGATCATATTTCATTTTACCCTTTTTTGGCAAACGGCAAAAAAAAAAAAAAAATGATGTGGTCAATAAATGAATAACTCCTCCAGTCAGAACATTAATAAAAACCCTCTTACACTTTGCCCTTAGATAAATGACTCATGAGAGGGCCCAGGAAAATAAACCACCTCGCGAAAACATCAGTGAGAGAGAAGAACCTATTAGTTCCCAACTGCAGAGGAATGGAAGAAAAACTACCCAGAAACAAGGCCTCTTATTCCACAATGTGACCACAATTACTTCTACCCTCTTCCACTGCCACCATGTTTATTTGGGACCTCCAACTCTACATCTGTAAAATGGGATAATAAAAACGCCCCGGCAGCAACAAGCACACCGTGTACCCAGATCTCGGTTTCTAGTATCATTCTCTAATAACAGGAACCAGGTCTCCTTGGAGAAATGGCTGATTCTAGGACTGAGGCAGGAGAGATATAAAATGAGTATGTAGCATCTGTAGTGACAGAAAGTAAGGAAGAAGAGGAGGGAGAGGGAAAGGCAAGGGTAAAGGGAAGAAAAGACAAAAGGAAAAAAAAAAAAAAAAAAGAACAGGGAATTCCCTGGCCAGCCAGTGGTTAGGACTCCACGCTTTCACTGCAGAGGGCCCGGGTTCAGTTCCTGGTAAGGGAACTTAAGGTCCCACAAGCTGTGCGGCACGGCTAAAACAAACAAACCACACAAAAACACAATAAGGGGGTTTGTCAAAGGGATGCAAGGACCAACTAAGTCCCCAATGCCAACGCTAGAACAATTTGAGTAACAAAATTAAGTAGTATTAGGAGCTTCCCTGGTGGCGCAGTGGTTGAGAGTCCGCCTGCCGATGCAGGGGACACGGGTTCGTGCCCCGGTCCGGGAAGATCCCACATGCCGCGGAGCGGCTGGGCCCGTGAGCCATGGCCGCTGAGCCTGCGCGTCCGGAGCCTGTGCTCCGCAACGGGAGAGGCCACAACAGTGAGAGGCCTGCATACAGCAAAAAAAAAAAAAAAAAAAAAGAGTAGCCCCTGATTGCCGCAACTAGAGAAAGCCCGCGCACAGCAACGAAGACCCAACACAGCCAAAAAGAAAAAGAAAAAAAAAAAAATGTTAAGAGGGTACATCTCATTTTAAGTGTTCTTAACCATTAAAAAAAACAGCGAAGAGACACAAACTCTTGGGAGGCGATGGATATGTTTACTACCTTGATTATGATGATGGTATTATGTGTACACAGATGTTCAAACTCATCAAATTATATACATTAAATACATGCAGTTTTTGTGTGTGTATCATACCTCAATAAAGCCATAAAAAAAAGTTTATAGAAGTATTTAGTTTGTTCATAAGCTACAACACCTGTAGTCTTAAAACAGGTTTTAAAAATTATACTTTTCCATTTGTTTTCCAAAAGAAACAACATATTCTGTTTCATTTTGAGGGGCTCTTAGAGATTTGTTTTTCCACCTGATAAAAAGAAACTGGGGTCAGCTGTGACACTGCGTGGGGCCTTTCGAGAGGCTCACAGGAGAAAAAGAAGAGTTACTTCCAAAGATTACAAATTAGAATTGAAGCATATAAGGTTGTTTCTTGACTACAGTTGAGGCAGTCTGCTCAGATATACTTGCAACCACTCTAACAAGGAATGCTTAATTATCACTAATAGAAATGACCTCTATTTAGAAAACATTATTATGATATTTTTTACCACAGATATTTTCATCAGATCATCTTACTACTGTATTCTACATAGGCAAAGAATACTTTGTACTTCCTTACTACATCGTTCATTTTTTATTTCTTTACTGTCATCGATTTGCCTAATGAATAAAATCATTCATTTTAACATTCACTGCATTGTTTGGAAAGGACTACCGAAAAACAGAAAAAGCAAGAAATTAACATACATTTTTTTTTTAATCACAGCAATATGAAAATTATCCATAACGCAACTAGACATATATAATATTTATCTTCCCAGCATCTTCTCGGAACCAGCCCTGCTTCATCCTAGAGAAATTCTGCTTAGTCCGTGTGTTTGGGTACGGATGTCCCTCCGCCTGGAGCCCAGGAATGGACATGTGACCCTGTCCTAACTGATCTGAGCCTTCTCCCCCATGGTCACCTCTGACTGGTTTAGGGAACAGGTGACAGAAACAACTGTTAAGTTATCAGAAGAAGTGCTTGCTCTTTCTCTGAGAATATAAATGTCTTTATGATAGAGGCGACCAGCAGCCATGCAGTTACCACACTTGAACCGTCTGAGAATAAAGCAAGCAGAAGTGACAAACGTGAAAAGTGAATAGAGAAAGTGAGCACTAATGACATAATTTAAACTGCTGCATGGGGCAGGACTTAAAAACAGCTTCACCTCTTGGAGGGACCCATTCCATAAGCCAATAAACCATAAACCTGTTTTTGATTAAGCAAGTTTGAGGTGGTGTATCAGTTAAGATTGGGTTTAGCTGCAAGTGTCAGCAAACTTAAAAGGACAGTGGCTTAGCCATGACTGCAGTTTCCATCTCTAGCATTCAGAATGCAGAGTCAAGGGCTGGTATGGAAGTTCTGCTCCCCCAAGTCTTACAGAACCATGCACATTCTAGCTCACGGCACCACCATTCCTAGAGTCAGACCCCCTCTCATGAGTTTAATCCGACAGCTAGACCTCCTGCCATTGCGTCACATGTCACACACAGAAAGGAAGAAGGGAGGAAGATGTGAGGTAAAGGGAATGCACTAGGTGACTTTACAGGTGGGTTCGTAGCAGCCACTTACAGTAAGTTCTTACTGGCTGGAACTTACTCGGCCACATTTAGAGGCTAGAAAAGGTCAGTCATCTTTCTACTGGGCAGCCATGCACACAACTAAAAATTCTATTGTCACAGAAGAAGGAAAGAACAGAGATTTGGGGACAATCAGCCCCTGCCAATTTGGGTGTCTACAATTTCCAACCAAGGCAACTTATATAAATCATATACTACGTCATAGGTGTTCTTTCAATGACTGTAATTTAAAAGCAAGAAACTTTAAGGCATTAAATCACTGCAGTACTTACATTTTGGGAATCCCACACAACAATGACACATTTAGAATCCAGCAATATGAACATCTAATTTCACATTTTAGAAAACCAAAATTTTGAGAGTAGAGCTTTATCGTGTGGCCCAAGTTGTTAACATAAGGATACAAATTCAATAAGGAATTAAAACTACAATATATAAAGAAATTCTACAAAGAAAAAGACAAGTGACTCAACAGAAAAATCTGCTACAACATATGGATACATGATTGACAGAAAGGGAAACAAAAACGGCCAACAAGAATATGACTTTGGGATTAAGAGCAGATTGATCATACACATTGACTTTCACTCTCTCCTCTACTCAAATAAAATGAGAGGTAATAGATTTTTCTTTTGGCATAGAATGTGAGATGAGTCAATCACAGCAAAAAAAATTTCTGGAAAAGCAAAAAGCAGATGGAAGAAAGGTAAATGATTTAGCAGACCCTAGAAAGCTGAATGAAGCTAAGCCAATCGTGAGGAAAACTGAGAAGCAATCTCACTTACCCAACAAAACCTTCCAGGATCTGGGAGGCTGTCAGCTCCACTTGACTCTAGAGAAGGGGGTAAAATTCAGCTATATCAAGGGAAACTGGCCGAGAATCCCTCTAAGAATTATTTAGATCTCCAGATGCCCTACCTTATTGAACACAGATGACCGCCCTCCCCAATCCTAGAAGACCGGTGGTTCACTCTCGGGATAGAGGAAAACAGGGGGCTTCTCCTGGGAGTCCAGGGACACCGTGTGAGTGAGGGAATCACACGGAGAACAGAGTATGGGGGGCGCAGACTGCTGAGGTGTCATGTCCAGTTTTCTTCCCAGTCGGGCTGCAAATGGCTGCCTGGCCTATACCTGTAGGCAGGAGTCTGGAAGCTCTTTCTTTGAGAACCTAATTGGTCCTAGAATCAAGCCTACAGATATTCCCTGCCATTTGGGGCCCCACAAGTAGTAGCCCAGGGAGGTGACTCTGCTGAGAAGCCCACATTCCAGTACAGAGCTTACAGGAAGCTGCTGAGTGCTCCAACCAGAGATTACAGTGATTATAAATGCATTCAAAAAACAAGAGGACATCATTAACAAAGGATTACTATAAGAACAAGTGATTTTTAGAAATTAAAAATGTGACGGTAAAAAAATGAAATAATAGGATGGGAAGATGATGATGACATGCTCTTTCAGAAAGCAGAAGAGAACACAAAAGAGGAGCAAAACAATAACTGGAATTGAAGAAAACTGGAATTGAAGTCCAGGATGTTCAACGTGGGAATATGGGAGTTAAAGAGAAAACAGTAAATGGAGAGGAGGACAGCATCAAACAAACACAACCGTCCTGCTCCCAAACTCTGGTTGCCTGAACTGAGTAGATAATGAAAATAAATTCTGAGGTAGTACTCTCTGGAGGAAACACATTCCTGGATCCTCTGACACGTTCCGCTCTGGTTGCTTGCTATCTGAACTCAGCAAATGAATCAATTTGGATAACAAGAGATTTCTGCATTTGAAAAAAGAAATTTCCCTAAAACAAGGGTTTAGAAGTTGACACAACTATAAAAACAGCTGCCAATGATAGACACTGCAAGATTTGATGAAAACCGATCACACAAAGGCACATCATTGAGAAATTCAGAACACTTGCAACAGGAAGACACTTCCTCAAGACTCCAGAGAGAGAGAGAAAAAGCAAGGGGGGCAGGGGAAGGAAAGCTCATCAACAAAAGTACTGGGCATCATGACGGCATCCAAACAGAAGCTGGAGTGGAGGAATGCCTCCAAAATCCCAAAGGAAAATCATGTCCAACCCTGAAGTCCAGACCGAACCACACTGTCAATGAAATATAAAAGTAAAGGCATGTTAGATGTCAAAAATTAACATCTCCTACAAGGACCCTCTCAGGAAGGAGGAGACGCACAGCAAAGAAGGAGGTAAACAAAGGAGGAGGAACCATGAGATAAGGGAATAGCGGGCTCAAGAGAGGAAAGAACTGACAGCTATGGGGCGCCAGGACCAGAGCTGTGCACGAGGCAGGGCAGCACTACAGGCCCCAAGAAGAAGGATCTGACACAACACCCCAGGAACCTAAACGCACAGAGAGGAGAATCAGACAACTCGGGGACTGGAGCAACGATAAGAATATTCAAAACTCGGTAAACGAACAAACAATCAGACAAAGTTTATAAGAAAGGAAGAGTAAACGCTGAGCACAGCACAGCTTTGAGTAGTGTCTCCAAAGGTTTAATTACGTAAACACTTAATACGGATTGAACCAAAGCTGACACAACTACACTGGAGAGACAGCAAAGCTGTGGGTTTGGTGGGGGCAGGCAGGGGGGGTGTGGAGAGGAAAAGGGCTCAATCCTCTATTACACACTGGGAAGTCGGCAGGTAAGGGCTAACACTAAGGGAAACAAAGAGAGTAGTTCCTCAGAGGACAGAAAAACAGGGTGAAGAAAACAAGCAAAGACTCGCTGCTGCTTCTTAGCCAGCTGTGTTGGTCAATCTGACTGTTTAAGCTATGTGCAAACAAAATTTTAATGAAAACTAAGAAACAAAATGAGGATCCCGGACAGATGTGGGAGGGCGTTCCACGTGGAGTAATGCACAGTGAGGAGACCCTACCATGTGTCAGGGGTCATGAGGGACTGTAGGAGCTGAGACTAAGGAAACACCATGGACCAACCACACTGTGGTGGTGAGGCCAGATGGGGGCAGGCAATTCACAGAAGAGCTGACCTCATACACAGAGGATGTAAAGCCATTAAGAGATTTGGGGTAGAAGGTCCATGTGACACATTTAGGGGGATGAATCTGGTAGTGCTGAGCAAGGGGCACTGGGGAATGAGAGGCAGAGGCACCAGTTAGAACTATATTTCAACAGTCCAAGAAGAGTTAATGAGCATGAGTTTCCATAAAAAGGCAAAGGATAGTATAACGAGGGAGAGAGAGTAGGAGAGATGTTAAAACTCACTAGAAATCAAGGAAATACACATCAGAACAACAACCTATTACTTCATATCTATCAGAATGGTGTAGAATGAGAAAGAAGAATATCAAGTTTTTGCAGTGATTTGGAACAAGGGAAAAATGTGACACACAGCTGGTGCACGTTTAAACTCGTAGAGCCATTATGGAAAAAATAAAATAAAAATATGGCAGTAATTAGTGAAATTAAGTTGAAGGCATGGAGGTATACACTAGGGAGTGGAAAAGTAAAATACAGTAGGTGAATGTTACAGAATGCTATGCAGAAGAACTGATACCAAAGTAGATATAACTTAAAAATACAGTGTTAGGTGAGAACCGTAAAAAAGAGAAATGAGCTTTATAACATAGAACCATGTATGAAAATCAACCACACACACTCACAAACACCACTGACAACTCTGCAAGGGCTCCTGCACATCTAGGGACATACGCCACATAGGAATGTGTGCTTGGCTGGTTGTGAGAAGCAGGGCGTGACCAGGGGAAGAGGAGTGCAAGAGGGCGTCAAAGACAAAGGAAGTGAAATGACTGAAACAGGAGAGGAGCCTTCCAGGTAGCAATTAGGGAGGTAAAGTACAATGGACTTAACTGTCTACAGCAGAGGATCAAAAACACCGTCACCGCCCAACACTAAACCCCACCCCCAAAGAAAGACAGAAAGATGGACAGAATTGGGATGAAGTCGAGAGAAATATAAGTGGTGTCAAGTACAAAAAAAAAAAAAAAAAAGAGGATTTAGAATCAGAAGACATGGATTTCAAGTCTGGCGCCCAAATCTTCTAGTTATATGGCCTAAAATAAATATTTTACCTTCTATGCCTCATTTTCCTTATGCATAAGAAAGGAAGATACTGTAACTTCTTCTTAGAGTAACTGTGAGAATTAAACTAGAAAATTTTCTACAAATGTCAGGTTGCTTTTAAGCCCAGAAACTGGAAGACAGTCCAAATTTAAAGTGGCCCTTATGTGGCATCACAAATACGGTATACAGTGTGTCGATCTCTGGGATACGGTGCAGTAGACACACAGTCTCGTGGTACCCACATGCTGCCCAGTAGATAATTCTGAGAATTACAGTTTTGAATCAATTGTTGTGGTTTTTTGTAAGTTTTCTACTGGTACCCACCTTGAGAAGACTACTTGTACTGAAAATAAGTTTTCTGACACTCCATGGAAAGGAAATCACAAAGGGTCCATTTATCAAAGCTGAGAATCACATTAATAGCCAAGGAAGCAGGCTACCTATGCCGCCCAACATCACACCCCATCATCTTGGTGTGGACCACAGCGCACACAATTCAAATGGGAGAATTCTTTCCCCGAAGCAAGTTTCCATTATATTTCAGATCCCTAAATTTTAAAGGCAGTGTCCCTTGGACATGAGTAGGCCACTCACAGCCATGAGTAAAGAATCAAGAAGAATCAGGGCTTCCCTGGTGGCGCGGTGGTTGGGAGTCCGCCTGCCGATGCGGGGGATACGGGTTCGTGCCCCGGTCCGGGAGGATCCCACATGCCGTGGAGCGGCTGGGCCCGTGAGCCATGGCCGTTGAGCCTGCTCGTCCGGAGCCTGTGCTCCACAACGGGAGAGGCCACGACAGTGAGAGGCCCACATACCACAAAAAAAAAAAAAAAAAAAAAAAGAAGAATCAAACATAATCCCTTCTAGAAAATGTCATCCTTCCTGGTGTCTGTCCTTTTCTCCCAATGCCAGAGCTGAGAGGAAAAGCTGCAGGGCAACTAGCCTCCTCTCCCTTGCATAAAATCTGCTCATTTCTTCCTCAAATTTCCAAAACACTCCACTCCTCAGCTGCTGGGCCTGTCTTCATCATCTCTGCCAATTAACACCTTGCTTTCCTTCTAAAATCTTTGCAGTCTTCCCAGCTGCCCTGTGCTCTCCATCCACCACAGTCATACCAGCAATAATTTTAAAAGCACATGCATATTAACTTACACCTCATGAGTAGAAAGCCATTGTTTCAGGAAACTCTATTATCTAGATTTTTTTTGTCCATATGTTTACAATGAGCATCTTCAGATACTTGCTATTATAAACTGAAATATCCAAAATAATTAAGAATGAACTATGTATCAAAGTAGGTTATTATCTAACCTAATTCTATTAAATGTAATATTTATAGAGAAAAATTTCATTTGCCATTTGTGGTGAAAAACTGTATTCCAAAGCGAGAGAGTGGCATGGACATATATACACTACGAAACGTAAAATAGCTAGCTAGTGGGAAGCAGCCGCATAGCACAGGGAGATCAGCTCGGTGCTTTGTGACCGCCTGGAGGGGTGGGATAGGGAGGGTGGGAGGGAGGGAGACGCAAGAGGGAAGAGGTATGGGGACATATGTATATGTATAACTGATTCACTTTGTTATAAAGCAGAAACTAACACACCATTGTAAAGCAATTATACTCCAATAAAGATGTAAAAAAAGAAACACTGTATAAAATTTTTAAAAGTTAAAAAGAAATATATGTAAAAGAAAAAACTGTATTCCAAACAATTTACACTTAATACACATTCCTTATAAGAGAACTCTCAACTTCCCATGAAACTGCAAGAATCATGATGGCAAGAAATACCACCTACCACTTTCAACAGTACCACTACTACTATTAATGAATGATAGTAATATAATAATAAACAATAAGGATTATCATGTGTCAGGCACCATATTAAGTCCTTTCCATGTATTAATTCATTTAACACTCAGCAACCCTGTGAGATAGAGTTAACATCCCTGTTTCATCGAGGAGGAAACCAGCATAGAGAGAAGGTAAAGACTGGCCAAAAGAAGGTAAAGACTGGCTTGTGCGACTGGCTCACACAAGCCGTGGAGCAGGATGAAAAGCCAAGCAGTCAGAGGCTAGAGCTGTTCACCATTCAACACACTGCCCACACTGGCTTCAAAACAGCCAGAACGGGCTTCCCTGGTGGCGCAGTGGTTGAGAGTCCGCCTGCCGATGCAGGGGACACGGGTTCGTGCTTCGCTCCGGGAGGATCCCACATGCCGCGGAACAGCTGGGCCCGTGAGCCGTGGCCGCTGAGCCTGCGCGTCTGGAGCCTGTGCTCCGCAACGGGAGAGGCCACAACAGTGAGAGGCCCGCGTACCGTGAAAAAAAAAAAAAAAAAAACATCCAGAACAATGCTTGGAGCTTTCCTACGTGGGTACTGGACTCCACACACTGCAGATGTCCAGTAAGTATAGAATGAATGTGTGAAAACTTAAATTATTGCATGAACCTCTCTGGATGAGAAAATGTGCTAAAAAGATTGCTTTAAAATTATATTATTACATTGCCGAGAAGGAAGATGAAGTGGAGGAAAAGCAGAAAATCTTTTGGCATATCATTGTGACTCTTCAGAAGGGTAAATGAGACCAGAGACTCAAATTCACTGAAAAATGGGAGAACAAACTCATTTTGTGGGACTAGTGACTACAGAGTATTTTTAGGAACATTTCAAGGCTTATTAGTTCTGGGGTGGGGTGGGGCGTGATGAATTGGGAGATTGGGATTGGCATATATACACTAATGTGTAAAAAACAGATAACTAATAAGAACCTGCTGTATAAAATAATTAAAATAAAATTCAAAACTTCCCAAAAAAAAGTAATTTCACTTATAATTTCTTATATGATATCCCAATCCCAGTAAACTTTTCCATGTATTCCATCATATAAAATAGGATTAAGATATGTTAAATTTAAAGCTGCTCCTATCTTCAACATGTATTTCAGACAACTCGCAGCATCAAAATTTTTAGACCCAAGGGGGTTAAAAACCAAACACAGAAAGTTCATCCCTAACTCCAAAGACTTACAACCACCAGGCTAGGCAAAACAGCTAGGACAATTCATAAAAAGAAGTCAAAGCAACTAACTCAGAGTGATCATTTAAACTTCTAGACGCTTTAGCCAGAAATAATTTATACATGATACAGAAAAAAAACAAACAAACAAAAAAAACAAGTTGAGGGCCTTATTGTCAGGAGCTGGAGTTTCTTCATTAGCAACTTTAGTGCCACAGAGACTCAGCTCACGGAGGTCTGCATCAGCTCCCTTGCAGGGGCCGAGTCCAAGACCTGACACGGGCGGGAGAAGCAGGCAGGGAAGGGCAGGAAAAGGCAGGGAAGTGGATACTTGGTTTTAAGATGACAGAACACAAGGGAACTCGGGGGTTGGCAAATTGAAATGACTTGTTTTACAAATGAGAAAGTACCTCATGAATTACCCGGCAGCACAGAGCTAATAATGCGAGACAACTTCAAGGTCAGAGACCAGGGCCATTCTCGCGGCTGTGCTGCCTCACTGTTCATGGAACTTTTTGGTGTTCTGAACATAGTAGTGTGCCTACATATTTTACTGACTACATTAACTCAGGGGTTTTCATTTTCTGAACACTGTACAGTACTTTCCATTCTTGACAGAACTGCTTGTTCCTCATTTGCCAAAGTAAAAACAAAAGGAATACACGAGGACCTACTGCACAACACAGGAAACTCTACTCAACACTTTAATAACCTATATGGGAAAAGAATCTAAAAAAGAACAGATATATGCATACGTATAACTGAATCACTTTGCTGTTCACCTGAAACTAACACAACACTGTAAATCAACTATACTCCAATAGAAAGTAAAAAAATTTTAAATAAAAAAACAAAAGCAAAAGGTATATACCTATTATCTTATTAGGAAAAACGACTCATGAGCTTAAACAACTTCAATGCACCACTGTCCTAATTAAAAATTAGTGAGCAAAGACTGACTTTAAAGAAAATAATAAAAATCCATTATACTGTACTTTGTATTTACGCATGATCTCTACTCCAAAGCATCATGGCATCCCTATAAAAAAAAGTGGGGAAAAATTATAATAATTAAAATCTTATGGACAGGGAAAGA
>NW_006771679.1:1239095-1246167 GCF_000442215.2 Lipotes vexillifer
AGAAATTAAATTCCTTGCTCAAGAGCATCTAGCAGGATGGATAACACTGAACAAAACTTCTCCTGCCCCAGGAAAGCAACCATTGATGACAATACTAAATATTTAAAAAGCACCAGATGCTGGAAAAACTGGACAGCTACAGGTAAAAGAATGAAATTAGAACACTCCCTAACACCATACACAAAAATAAACTCAAAATGGATTAAAGACCTAAATGTAAGGCCAGACACTATAAAACTCTTAGAGGAAAACATAGGCAGAACACTCTATGACATAAATCACAGCAAGATCCTTTTTGACCCACCTCCTAGAGAAATGGAAATAAAAACAAAAATAAACAAATGGGACCTAATGAAACTTCAAAGCTTTTGCACAGCAGAGGAAAGCATAAACAAGACAAAAAGACAGCCCTCAGAATGGGAGAAAATATTTGCAAATGAAGCAACTGACAAAGGATTAATCTCCAAAATTTATAAGCAGCTCATGCAGCTCAATATCAAAATAACAAACCCAATCCAAAACTGGGCAGAAGACCTAAATAGACATTTCTCCAAAGATATACAGATTGCCAACAAACACATGAAAGGATGCTCAACATCACTAATCATTAGAGAAATGCAAATCAAAACTACAATGAGGTTATCACCTCACACCAGTCAGAACGGCCATCATCAAAATATCTACAAACGGGGCTTCCCTGGTGGTGCAGTGGTTGAGAGTCCACCTGCCGATGTAGGGGACACGGGTTCGTGCCCCGGTCCGGGAAGATCCCACACGCCACGGAGCAGCTGGGCCCGTGAGCCATGGCTGCTGAGCCTGTGTGTCCAGAGCCTGTGCTCCACAACGGGAGAGGCCACAACAGTGAGAGGCCCGCATACCACACAAAAAAATAATAAAATAAATATCTACAAACAATAAATGCTGGAGAGGGTGTGGAGAAAAGGGAACCCTCTTGCACTGTTGGTAGGAATGTAAATTGATATAGCCACTATGGAGAACAGTATGGATGTTCCTTAAAAAACTAAAAATAGAACTACCATACGACCCAGCAATCCCACTACTGGGCACACACCCTGAGAAAATCATAATTCAAAAAGAGTCATGTACCACAATGTTCACTGCAGCTCTGTTTACAATAGCCAGGACATGTCAACAACCTAAGTGTCCATCGACAGATGAATGGATAAAGATGTGGCACATATGTACAATGGAATATTATTCAGCCATAAAAAGGAATGAAATTGAGTTATTTGTAGTGAAGTGGATGGACCTAGAGTCTGTCATACAGAGTGAAGTAAGTCAGAAAGAGAAAAACAAATACCGTATGCTAACACATATATATGGAATCTAAGGGAAAAAAATGGTTCTGAAGAACCTAGGGGCAGGACAGGAATAAAGATGCAGACATAAGAGAATGGACTTGAGGACATGGGGTGGGGGGAAGGGTAAGCTGAGACGAAGTGAGAGAGTGGCATGGGCATATATACACTACCAAATGTAAAATAGATAGCTAGTGGGAAGCAGCTGCAGAGCACAGGGAGATCAGCTCGGTGCTTTGCGTCCACCAAGAGAGGTGGGATAGGAGGGTGGGAGGGAGACACAAGAGGGAAGGTATATGGGAATATATGTATACGTATAGCTGATTCACTTTGTTATACAGCAGAAACTAACACACCATTGTAAAGCAATTATACTCCAATAAAGATGTTAAAAATAATAATAGTAAATTAAAAATTAGAAAAAAAATAAAAATCACCAGGAAAGTCATGTCAAGAGAAACTACCAAAGAAAAGTTAACTGCAAGTTTTACTAAGTCAAATTCTGCCCCTTCCTCTCTCACCAAAATGCTTTGCAGTCTTAGCGTCAAGCCAGTTGGAAATTTAGACTTCTCAAATCCATTCCACTCACTTAAATGGCTTTAAAAAGCAAAACCCTGGCTGCAAAGCAATTTATTAGAAGAAAAGAATACATGATGCTTGTGCTAATGGGCCACAATAACAAATCAATGCAAGGCATTTACTTTGCCATTAAAGTACCTGAGGATACTTGTAAATTTTACTTTCTTGGTTCTTAACAAGGTGTAACAGAAAGCAACAAGGCTTGCCGCCCCAGTTAAGTGTGGTTCTACACCACTGTGCACATACGATGCTCACCTCCAGAGCTCGAAAACAGACTGCAGGCACAATCAAGATTCTTTAACCTACTTCCCATGGTAATGTTACAAGGCCCTTCAGCCTTTGCGCAGGTCTTAACTTCTTTGCAGGCAGAGCCCACTGTGGCCCAGCACATGAAACAGTCAAGATGCATCCAAAGAGGGGTTTTCATTTAACGTAGGAGGGTATGGATAAGCAATGGTGACAGAAGAAAAACAACAGCGTCAATCCACCCCAAATACAGTTGTTCCAGGCAGCAGGCGGCCAGGAAGCAAGGGCTATAAAGCACCAAGCCCCGGACCAGGATAAACGGCGGCACGGTAAAAGGCCCAGGAATGAGTCCAACGTGCAGTTGGCAAAGCAGGCATGAATAACAATAGCCAAAACCACCACCCCAAGAGCAACAGTGGATTGTACAGATGGGCAAGGAAGGCAGAGGACACAGAGACAGGAAGCATCAAGCGTGAGTGGAGCCCGACCACTTTAAAAGCTATTCTCAACCCACCGCAGGGAAGATGGGCATGCTCGGGACCACAGATACAGATGATGGGCATGCTCGGGACCACAGATACAGATGATGGGCATGCTCGGGACCACAGATACAGATGATGGGCATGCTCGGGACCATGGAAACAGACAAATGGAACACCTGCCTGAAGAGTGGGAAGGAAGAGGAAAGGGGCAAGCGGTTCCCACCCAGAGAAGATGTTTTTAACAGGAGTTAAGAGGTGTGGGAAGTATGGGAGAGGAAGGAAAAGAGAGAGATGGAGGGAAAAACAGAGAAAAGAATGGAGCCCAAGCTAGGATTTGAAGTGAAAACCATGGACCATATTGAGGGTACACACCAGGGCATCAGTTATGCAACATACATGTAACCCAAATTGCACCGACTGTCACTTCTTTCTGAAGCATCTGTTAGGGGATTTTTTTTTTTTTCCTGTATGTTTGTTGGTAGTTTTTTAAGGCCTGCTTTTATTGCTCACTTGTCATTCTACTTACAGTAAAGATTAATAACACTGCATATGGTGTGTGATGAATAAGAAATCCAACTTATATGGCACTAGGTATAAAATTATGCAGTATATCCCTTTGAGTGTATAAGAATCCCACTTAACATTAAGAGTTTCCTATGCAGAGAAAAGCAGTGAAACCTATTTGTGTATTTGTCATGCTTTGGTCTGCAAATAGGCTCAGAAAAGTAATCTGTGAAAATGAAAACTGTGTTACCCGACGATACTGTCAAACTGAAAAACGTTTTTTAAAGTTACAGTAAACTTCAACTCATCCAAAATCTACTCAACCAAAAAGCCAAGATTAACATAATTTGTTTTGGCTTTAATTCTACATGTAAAAGAGGACTGGAAAAATAAAAGCCATGTCTGCCTTCTTTGGGAGGGAAGGGGGATGAAATTCAACTCAGTGGGAAAAAAATCTGCCTACTTCCCCTTCCATTGTGAGGCCTCTAAGAGAAAGGGGAAAGCAAAGATTTGGAGTTAGAAATTATTACTGATTCTTTAGATAAGCAAAAGGAGATTCAGAACTGGGCACCAGGGTCAGGGAAAGTTGTAGTGCTCTGTATAACATAAGCGCTCAGAATTATTTTTTTAACTTACTGGGAGCCATTAAAGGACGAGAGAAGGAGGGTCAAGGTGAATGATGGGTGGCCAGGCACAAGTTGTTGGATCCTGACAAGGGAACTTTTAAAATATGGTCTAGTATTCAATTCCAAGCTTTTTTTTGTTTCTGGAGGTCTAACTTTTCAGTTTCCCTTATCTTCATAAAGTTAATTCTACAGGGTCTTCTGATAAAAAGGAAAAAGCAAGGGCAAGGGGTTGAGTGCGTGTGTGAAGAGGTACAAAGTGCAACAGGACAGCAGGTTCGAGACAGTGAGACAGAGACAGGCTGGGGCCAGCTGTCCCTAGCCTCTGCCCAGCCCCAGAGCCTGGGAGGGAGCTCTGACCTCCTCCCGTCGCTTTTGAAAAGGGTCCAACTAAATTCACTGGACTCTCAAAGAATAGGTTACAGTAGGTTTTCTACTCCGAGAAGACAGATTTAAAGCAATCAAACTGGTAGCTACTACAGGATGCCTTTTAAAACCAGAGCACTCCGTTAGTACGAGTAGAATTGGCTGTCGATGAAAAAGAAAATTTTCAAGATATGTATCTATGAGTTGTCTCCATCTCTTAAACAAGAATAACAAACTACTTTTCCTGTCAGCTAGTCATGGACATGCAAGGGAGGCAAGTTAAACTGCTGGCCACAAAGTGCAACTTAATTTAACAGCTTTAAAAGAAAATGTATTCTCTCCTTTAAAAATGGGTATAGAATTCAAAAATCATTAGAGACAGCAACTCTTAAAAGTTGTTTTTGTCCTACATAAGAGAAATGAGGAAAGACAAAACAACAGAAAAATAAAATGAGGAAAAATAAAATAAAATACAAAGAGAGAAAAATAAGATGAAGGGTGAAAAGGAAGGAAACCAAGAAAGTACAGTGAGAAGAATCCGATGAAGAGAGAGCTGGAGACACGGGGAGAGAAAAACAAAAAGTGAAACAGAGTTAATGCAACCACTTCTTCACAAGTTCCTCAGAGCCTCAGTTTTCTCATCCATAGAACAGGTACAAAGAAATCTCTCTCATAACTTTACCATCATCATTTAAATAACATATGCAAAAATCATATATAAAAATGCATACCGGGCTTCCCTGGTGGCGCAGTGGTTGAGAGTCCGCCTGCCGATGCAGGGGACACGGGTTCGTGCCCCGGTCCGGGAGGATCGCACATGCCACCGAGTGGCTGGGCCCGTGAGCCATGGCCGCCGAGCCTGCGCATCCGGAGCCTGTGCTCCGCAACGGGAGCGGCCCCAACAGTGAGAGGCCCGCGTACCGCAAAAAAAAAAAAAAAAAAAAGCACACCCATAGACAGTCAAGAGTAAGAAGTGGAAGCAAAAAAGAGGAGATCTTAATATATAAAATGACCGTGAATGAAACCTGCCATTGTGAACTTGGGGGCGTCCCTACAACCTACTCCGAAATGTTCACTGACCTCTATTCACAGGTTTTAATGTCTTGAACTTTATTACTGATAGAGCATTCATTTCAGCCCACCAGAAAGAAAATTATTTTCCAGTACACAGGGGTGAGGGCAAATGTAGACCTTGGTCCCTCGTGGGGTCCAATACTCAGGCGGAAATGAAAATGAATCCCTCAAACGAGGGCCTTGAGGTATTGTAGGACAAAATAACATTATTAGTCATCTTCCGCACAGGCCAGATTTATTTTGCTCCTTCTACATACCAGACACCACACTAAGGCATTGCAGATCTGTTCTTTCAAAATGTCACAACAATCCTTTTCGGTAGCTTCTTTTATTAAGTTCATCGTACAAATGAGGGAACTGAGGCCCCAAATATAAGTCACTTGCCCAAGGTCCCAGCAATAAGGGAGAAGTTAGATTTCAAGCCTGGCTTTTCAAAACTATACCAAATTTCGTGATTCTCAAGTTCCTTCTAAGTACCAGAGAAAGAATAAATTATAGCCAGGAGAGCTTTAATATAAGCATATTACAGTTTTTCTTAATTTTCCACCCAAATGGCAAGTCTAATACTGAACATAAAGTAACCCTCAATTAGACTCATTCATCTAATTTCCATTAATACTTCCTAGATTATGAGATTTCAGGTAAGGAAGACACTTTGGGGTCCGAGTTTCTTCACCTGTAATTGAAAATGTTCCAAAGGATGGCCCCAATTCTATCAAATAATAGAAAATTACTCTGCAAACCCTCCTCGACCTTCCCAGAAATTGTAAGGCAATCAGGAAACACCCACCTAAACAAAGGTTTCATTAACTTCGAATTTGTAAAGTATTGTAGAAATCCAGGCCATGCACTGTCATCCTTGACTTACACGAGAGCTTTGCTAAGCTGTTAACCGTTACTGAATAAGAAATGTAAGGATTGTGCTTTTTAATTTAAAAAATTAAGAAGTAAACAAGAGCTCTGTGAGCTTTAGTAGTATATAAACACCTATACCAAACACTTTGGCTTTTTTTTTTTTCCTTGCACTAGGGCTTGCTATTCAGAATGAAAGTGCCAGCAAAACCTTCCTCACTTGCCTGAGACTGTGGTTACCCTACTTCTAATAAACAAGGCAGCTTTCTGTCTCTGACGTCCCATTGCTCAATAGGGTTGAATCATGGCAGCTTGCACAGCCATGACCCGTGAGTGCACTCATGCTAAAGAGTGTCTGCTTTGATTCACTCCTATTGTAGGAAACTACTTATCAGAGGACACCTCTTGCTTTCTGAATTGAAAATACTTGCATCACTGAAGCTGAAAAGGAGCGAATTTCTCACGCTCAGGCTTAGTATCTCATTATCTCTAAATTTATCTCCATTTGGTTGATGTCCCTGGACTTTTTCTAAGTCTCTGAAGGGCTAGAGCCCTGTGTACACTTTTAGATCATTTCGGAAGTGGTTACAACAGCATCCAGTAGATGATTCTCTAATCAAATATTCATTTATGCTTTTCTGAAGGATCTTTAGCGACAGAGCTCACAAGGCAGAGTTCAGAATCCAAAAATTTAAATGCAGTTCAGGTTACACAAAAAAACTGTTTCCAAGTGATAGATCTTTGTCTTAAGCGTTTAAGAAATACAACTGAACAGTATTTTCTCCCACATTGGGGCTGTTCTGAGGTCATTTACTGTCCAGCATAGTATCCAACTTGTTTTCAATATGCTGATAAATTATACATGATGCACGTCCCACTTCCTTTACTTTGCTCATAATCTCCTACAGGACTGTGCCAGCAAAAAGGGCAGCCTTTGCATTTCTGACCTTTTTGAGAAAGAAAGAAGGTGGGGGGGGAGAGAGGGAGAGAGGCAGAGAGAGAGAGAGGGAGGGAGGGAGGGAGAGAG
>NW_006771679.1:1246271-1260353 GCF_000442215.2 Lipotes vexillifer
GGGAGGGAGGGAGGGAGAGAGAGAGAGAGGGAGAGAGAGAGAGACAGAGAAGGAAGGAAGGAAGGAAGGAAGGAAGGAAGGAAGGAAGGAAGGAAGGGAGGAAGGAGGGAGGGAGGGAGGGAGGGAGAGGAAAAGGAATGTGTCTTGCTGCTCTATAAACAAAAGATTTCATCTCCAGCACCATCTTCCTTACCCAGGGCCACCTATTCTTTCGGACAATCCTGGCACCTTGATATTGAGACATCGCTTCAGATAACCTGGAAAGGCTAGAAACGCTCCCCGTCCTTCTGCCTGGGCTGTTACACAAGCCCTCATGCTTCCTGGAGATGTCGGATGCTGTCAGTCAGCAGGGAAATTTTCTGCTTCTGAAAACCTCTCTCTCAGAGCTTCCTCTATGCAGCACCTCCAGCTGCCTTGGAGCACCGTGTCAGTGCATGAAAATAGCTCTGGTCTGATGACTTCACTAATTCTCACAAACAGGCCAGTTGGCAGAACTCACATGCAGTCTGCTCCTAAGGGGAAGGCAGTGTTTCTTTCCCCACCACCCCCCTAATATGAATATTTAGTTTCATTTTGACTCTGGAAGAAGTCTTCTTGCTGAGGTTAAAGTCAGCGCACACCTAACGTCAGAATTTCAAAATGCTGGAAGGAGGCCTGAAGGAAAAGAGCTAACCGATAGCCAATATGAAACATCCAGAGGCTATTAGTTTTTTTTTTTTTTTTTTTGCGGTACGCGGGCCTCTCATTGTTGTGGCCTCTCCCGTTGCGGAGCACAAGCTCCGGACGCGCAGGCTCAGCGGCCATGGCTCACGGGCCCAGCCGCTCCGCGGCACGTGGGATCTTCCCGGACCAGGGCACGAACCCGTGTCCCCTGCATCGGCAGGCGGACTCTCAACCACTGCGCCACCAGGGAAGCCCCAAGCTATTAGTATTTTTTATGCTAAACTTTAAGAACATCAAAACTGCTTGGGAAACCAACCTTATATAACATGTTCTCATTTCATTCATTTCAGGGCCAAATAGCTTCCTGAAGAACATTTGCAATAACTAATAATCACCCACATTTTTTAAAGTCTGATTTCTCACGTTTACTCCTTTTCTACAAATAAGAAGGCTGACAAGGTATCAAAGTAAGAATTAATTACCACTACACCTAATCAGCCGAAGCTGACTAAGGGCCTCTAAAGTCATTTTTTTGCCATCACAGCAAGCTTTAGTGATGAATGGTCAAATGGATTTTGAAATTAAAAAAAAAAAAAAAATGTACAAGGCATTTCATGCAATGAAAAAGGTGTTCTTTTGTATTAGATTACCAAATTTTCTTTTATTGTTTATAATTTTCCCTTATAGAGTTTTTCACTTCCCTTTGCAGTAAGAGAATATTCTAAGAGAAAAGTAGGACTGTCTGACATTCCGGTACCATAACTCAGTGCTATGTCCGCACTGAACTTTGATTCCAAGAGAGAGCATTTATATTAACTGCTTCAGTGCCCTATAGACACAAGATTTATGCCCAGAGGAAAAGCTCCCATATGATTCTATGGACACAGAGCTACTTAAATCAGTGGTTCACTGATTTAAGATGTTTCCTCTAAAAGGGGTGCAATAACTGTTCCCAAAAGAGAGAAAAGCAGTAACATTCTACTCCCACCATCCTTCAATTCCGCACCCTGTCTGTCAGTTACCAAGAGCATCTAAACAGTACTGCCATCTTGCAACCATGATGGTAGGAAACCACCCTTCTCTACCAGCTCTAAGCAAAACACTGCAAAGGAATCTTGAGAAAACACATGGGCACATAGATAACAATGAATTATTTAAATGTATTTTATCATATAATTTGTTCATTCCATAAATATATGCTGAGTATGTAGCATGTGGCAAGGGCTATCTATGTACTGCCTACAAAGATGAATACTGCCTTTAAGGCTTTCACTCACTCAATCCTTTTAGTTAGGTATTAAATAGCCAGGTAGCCTTAACAAGATGAGACAGGTTGCTGCAACATTTTCTTTACGTTAATGCAAGGATTTAGAAAATGTGGTTTTGACAGTATATCCAAGGAAGTGTTGGATTCCCTGAATTATAAAACCAGGGGCCATTTTGGGCACAGCTCAGAAAAATAACCGTGAAATTAGAGTTACCATGTCTCTCTCCCACAGAAGCTAATAAACAAAGATACAACAGAGATTCTGAATGCAGAAAGGTCAGTTATAAATGTCATTATAGATAGAATAACTCACACAATGATGGAACAGGCTAAGTAGTTTCAGACAGTGACTGCACTAACCACCAAATTTTAGAACCATAAAAGACTGCAGTTAGATCTAGTAAAAATCTCACCTAAATCGTGCCTAGAAAGGTTGTGTGATTTACACAAAGTCATGCAGGTGTTATCATTTTGGAATCATCATAAATTTTATTTATCCTGTGTTTTTCCAATTTACTACTCTGATTCTCACATAGACACTTACTTTATACTACTATGTGTCTGAATTCTGTACAAAGATACATATGCACACATATGTATCATGCTTGCCTGCCCCTGATTCTTACACACACACATTACTCTGTGTCTGATTCACACACACACACACACACACACACACACACACACTATACCACTGTGTTGGACTCTATATATACATACACACATATATATTATACTACTCTATTTGACTCTTACACATTTGATTCATATGCATACACACACATACACGTGCATCAATCACACTACTGTTTGATCTGTACATACAACTTACTTATATGTATCATACTACTTTGTGCCATACACACATACACACCTTATAATACCGTGTATGTTATTTATATTCACACACTTACATACTGGCATATAGACAGACACACTAAAATTTAAAGCAGTAAACCATGTTCGTATTCAAAATACATACTTTTCAATGTGAGAAGTTCAAATGTGAAACAGACACTCATGTAATGATTTCAAAGTTAATGTAACTGACACTATGTCGTAATTTACCTGGACCCTATTTACCTCTATAGGAGTTCCTAACTTGAAAGAAAGAGACATATCTAGGTAAATATGATGACGTGGAAACTCCCTGAGCCCATACCTATCCATTTGCATGAAGACTGTTGTTTCTTGGCTGGAGGATGAGGGTATTCGTATTGTTTGTGTTGTAGTTGTCCATCATATGGGGTAAGGAATGGATATGCACAGCATCCAGCAACAGAGAACAGTATTATATGTACCTGCTTTAGGACAAATTCCCAGCTTCTAAGCCATAAAGCAGTGTTAGGAGTGACATGAAGGAAGTACATAATCAACATGGCTTAGGACCCCAGCTACCTGAAGGGACATTCTCCCTTCTGTTCAAGGGCTGACAATCTAGAGAGCTCTGAATGATGTCTCGAGACATACAGAATTAGGATTCTTAGTTACAAGACTTATAACCAGCAATGATGAGGCCCCCTCAGGGATTTTAGGAAAAGAGGATGTAAGCAAGCAAGAGACCAAAATGGAGAAGACTCTTCATGGTAACCAGCGGACGGAATAACTCATCAGTACATATAAGATGTCCCTGGGCACCCAGACACAGAAGGATTAGGGGACACTTTAAAGGAGACTGGAAGTGCTACAGGAGCAGGCAGGTGCATCAACAGCAAATGTGAGCTGCTGGGGATGATACGGTCCATCCACATCCACACTCTAGTGAGGCCAGTGGACACAGAGGTGATACTGAGAAGGTGAAACTTACGTAAAGAGGAAATGGAAACGCCTGTGGGTCTGGGTTTTAGACCGTACTCTATTATTCTCAAAAAGTCTACTGAAGCATATGGTGAATATTTGGAACACTTGCTTTCTCAAGCTACTTGCTCTAATAGTCTAGCATGCTTTTCTTTATCCATAAATAATTTTCCTTTATTATGAAATATAGCCATTCCCAACTCATATATACATTATACTGAAAGAGCCTGTACAGTCAACTATCAGGTCCTACTTTTATGATCCTTTTAGAGAACAGTCTCAGAGTTTTAAATAAGATAGTGAAAAGAAAACACCAAGAATAATGGTAATGCAATATGAGTGTACACCTCTGGGTGTCAGGCAGGAGAGTTTCACCTAACATTGAAAATCAAAGACTGGGAAGGAGTCCTGCCAAAACAGAGATTATCATACAAAGTAAGTCAGAAAGAGAAAGACAAATACCGTATGATATCACTCATATGTGAAATCTAAAATATGACACAGATGAAACTATCTACGAAACAGAAACAGACTCAAAGACACAGAAAACAGACTTGTGGTTGCCAAGGGGGAGGAGGGAAGTTTGGGATTAGCAGATGCAAACCAGTATATATAGGATGGATAAACAACGAAGTCCTACTGTGTAGCACAGGGAACTATATCCAATATCCTGTGATAAACCGTAATGGAAAAGAATGGAAAAGAATATATACTGGAAAAGAAATATATATATATATATATATATATATATATATATATATATATATGTATAACCGTATCACTTTGCTGTAGAGCAGAAATTAACACAACATTGTAAGTCATCTATACTTTTTTTTTTTTTTTAAAGAAGTTTCACTCATTTTTAGCTGCGATAGAAAAGAGTAGTAGAAAGTTTTCACATGGAAGTCACCTAACTGAATTCTCCAAAGAGGCACCATAGCATCAAACTGCGTAGATTGAAATTTTTTAGAAGGATTCAGAGTTCTTGGATCTCAAATCTCTGCCCTTTCTCCCGCGTAGGATTTGCACAGCACAGCGTTGCCTCCTGTGACCCACAGAGGCACATTTCGTTTGA
Organism: Lipotes vexillifer; assembly: GCF_000442215.2. Lineage (NCBI taxonomy): Eukaryota > Metazoa > Chordata > Mammalia > Artiodactyla > Lipotidae > Lipotes > Lipotes vexillifer. The sequence goes on from NW_006771679.1 coordinate 1,251,074, forward strand.
CCTGAGACCTCTTATTTGATGCTACATCTTTCTTTTCTTTGGACATTTCTTTTTGGTCTAGAAAAGCTGCTAGAGCTGTATTTAATCCACTGCTCTTGTTGAAAAAAAAAAAAAAAAAAAAAATGGGGCATTATTCCTAAAAAGGAAACACGCAGCTTAAAGAAAATAAACCTAGGTACTTTGAAGACCATTTTAAAGACCTTATCCATAGCTCAAGATAAACATCTGCCAAGGATCAAAACGATTAGGCCCTGGGTAGAGGCTTAGGGTACAGGGACGGGGTTGGAGGCGACATATATAGCTAACTGCTTTTCAAAAAACGAAATGAGAGCCCTATCAAGGAATATAGGGAAACCCTCAAAGATTAGAGGGTCAAGGAAAAACTACTAATCAGGCCTGCCAAGAAAGAATTTGACAGTAACCTTACAAAGTCCTCCAAAGCCAATAAAAAGAATGTTGCTTAAAAGGATAAAACCTCAGGAAGTAAAGTAAGATTTTCTGCAAACCATGTACTTTAGATGAGAGACAGAAAGAGAGAAACTGAATAACTGTTTCCTTGGTCTTTATTGGGAAAAGTATTAAGAATATTGCAAATACCAACTTATCTTTTGAAACAGATAGGCATGCAGGACTTAATCAAAGAGTCATTAGTTCGAAGGCGGGTCTAAACCCAATTATTAAACAAGATGTATAACAAAAATTCGATTGGCATTATCACAGAGTTAAAGATTCAAAGTGGAATTTGTAAACTGTTGGCTCAAATGTAAAATTCTAGTTAGGCCACTGGACAGAAGGATGCAGCTGCTAACAAGGATGACGAAGCAGAATTTTCAAAATGAAGGCCTTTTAAATAGCGAAGAAAACAACATGTTGAGGGACAAAACCAAACAGGAATTAATGGTAGAATATTGCTGAGCACTCATTCTACTTGAGAGCAACCAATAGACTGGAACAAACCAAAGAGCAGTTTTAAAAATTACATTTTGCCACGGTTAAAGCAGGAGACAAATGGCAGAGAAACAGACATACAAACGTGAGGATGTCCAGGTGACAGGTGCTCACCGTGGTCTTATTTAACATTTTTATAAATGACGTAGAGACAGTGCACACGAAAGCAGGCACATTTCTATCCAGCTCTCTTAGTTACCAAAATGCCAAGTAACAAAGATAATATCTTTTACCATCAATCTGACAAACATGGTAGAATGCTTTTAACCAACTTCCACTTAACCAACTGTCCAGATGAACCAATGATCTCCACTCCCTTTGTAAATCATATTGACTGATGCACCTGGAATGCTCCCAACCAGCAGCCTCCTTCCTGAGCAGAGCAAGGGCCTCTGCTGCCATCAGCTGAGCCATATCTGTAGCAAGAGTAGTTTTGATCCTAAACCTGTTCAAGCAGTTATACTTTATTATAGTAATGTGATTTTTATTCAATGATATATTACTTAAAGCAGCGAAACTGGAGTACGAAAAGAAGCACAATACCTGTTTCTATGAAAAATACGTTGAACGCTTTCAAGATTTTCAAACACTAGACCGTAATAAAATACTAATTTTTAAAGCTGCCATTGAATAAGGCACGTGCAATCATAACTGTACAATGAGAAAAATAAATCAAAAATATCTTCAAAAGTGTTTCTAAGGTTTTTAGTTTCACTCTAAAAATAAACAAATTGGAAACAACAGATAATCCATTATTAGTTTTGGTACGAAAGATAACACTGAATCCCATCTGTGAATTGAAACTGGAAGAAAAAGTCTTGGCCTTATATCAAAGGGTTGCCAAAAAATGCATTTGTAAGTTCTATTTTTAAAATATTTAAGATACGTATACATCACTTTTATGTTTCTCTATTTTAATAACTTTCCCGACTAACTGACTAACTACTGATTCTTACTTCTTTTGTTGAGAAAGCCCTACTGTACTTATCGGTATGCCTACTATGTGCCAGGCAGTATAACAGGGACTGTGAATACAATGAAGAAGGTTTCAGCCCTTCGGTAAGTCACAATTTAATGGGGTAGACGGATGTGCTAACAAAGAACAGCTATCCATTATACCAAGCACTGAAAATAAACATGAAATGTCGAAAAGAAAATAACTTAGTCTGAAGAGCAGTAGGGTGAGTTGATAGTGTCAGTGAGGCTATAGCTGTGTGAGTTCAGGCACATGCAGACAGAGCCCGTGTGCCAAAGCAGAGCCGCATTAGAGAGCACCACAGGTCGTAGACACCGAGAGTTCCCAAATTGTGGAAAGGCTGGAAAGGGAGGGTGGGAGCCGCGTCACGAGGGACAAAGTTATTTAAGTTTCAGACTATAAATTATGGGGAATCATTATATGTTAAACAAAAGAATGACACCATCATACTTGTATGTTAGCAAAGTTATCTTTCCAGTTTAGCAAATGGATGGAGGTAATACAGAAAGAGACCAGCTATGACACTAGGTTATGAAAACAGCCTATCAAAAAAAATAAAACAACAGAAGAACAATACTGAGGAGGTAAATCAGCCTGATTTGGTGACTGATGAGAGACATAAGTGGTGAGTCAAGTATGGCTCCCAGGTTTAGGGATGGATGTAGCACCTGGTGGTCAAAGATTCATTAATAAAAACAGGAATTTGCAAAGCAGAAATAGAGACACAGACGTAGAAAACGGACGTACGGATACGGGGGGAGGGGAGGCGGGATGAACTGGGAGAATGGGATTGACATACATACACTGTTAAGTATGAAACAGATAACTACTCAGAACCTACTGTATAGCACAGGGAACTGCATTCAGTGCTCTGTGGTGACCCAAATGGGAAGATAATCCAAAAGAAGAGGGGATATATGTATACACATAGCAGATTCACTTTGCTGTACAGAAGAAACTAACACGTTGTAAAGCAACTATGCTGCAATAAAAATTAATTTAAAAAAATAAATAAAAAACAGGAAATGCAGGATTCTAAAGGAACAATTAAAGAATGTAGCTGTGGACATGATGAGTCTGAAATGCTACTATTTAACCAAAAGGAGATATTTGATTAAAAGCTGGCTAGAAATAACTGGACAGTTATTCCAAATTCCAACTCCAGAGGCAAGAAGGAAAAGATAAACCCATACAGGAGTCTTAGAAGTTAACAGTCAGAAAGGAAGAAGCAAGAGCTTGGGAATGATATGGGAGCCAACAGAAGGGAAATAAAGAAGCAAGCAATCAGCCACATCAACTGCAAAAGCAAGGTCAAATAAGATCACCATGACACCACTGTATTCAGCAGTTACGAGACCATTAGCAAAGCAAGTTTGAGCTTGATAGCAGGTACATAAGCTCAAGGGTCTTGAGTTGGCGTGTGAAGATCAAGAAGTGGAAAAGAGCTCTTTTAAGAGACATTCCTTCAACTGAAGTGAAAGAGAAAGTGAAGGTACGTCTCGGAGAATGGAACAACATAAAGGAAGAAGTTGGTTTTTTTAAGACGATATAACCTGAGAGATTTTCATAAACGGAGGAGGAGGTGAAAACAGTCATGGGAGACAAGGTGAGGGGCCCAACTTCCCAAAAGCCAGGAAGGACCCAGATTCTAAGAGGACCGACGTCAGGACACCCCCAATTCAAAGCACTCGCCTGTCTCAGAATGGGAAGGAAGGAACGGGTAGAGAACTAGGCTGTGGTAAGCCCACAAATTGATCAAGTGAAAAGCTGAGAAAGTTATTCACACAGAGACCTACTGTCTCGGTGATACAGACATTACCTATGAGGGTGAGAGTGGCATTGTTTGGGAAAAAGGAATGAGAAAGGAAGGCAACGAAGTCTTAAACGCCCCCTGTGTGCAAGGCAGGGGCCCTCCTGAGACTCTGGAAGTGGGTCTATAACATTTCCCCGATAATTCATTTCGTGAGGAGAAAAAAAACAATCAGTTTTAGATGTTTATAGCATCATGGGTGGCAAGTTATAAATAAACTTAGGAAATGTGCCCAAAGGCACTATGAACAACTCGAAAGTATCTCTCTAGGACACTCAACTCACAAAAATATTTTTAAAATTTAAACATGACCCAAATAGAACTAAAAATAAAGCATACAACATTACCTTTACAGAGCTGTGATGCCCTTCATAGTGTTAAACACCAGACCTTACTAAATAATGCATGTTAAAGGTGATACCTACTCATAATTTAATGATCATGAGAATGTGGGAGGGCCATATAAAAATAACGCGATGTCTTGGTCTAGAAACAAAAGCCAAATAATCTGTGGAATCATACCTGCCCCATCGTATGATTTTATAACACAACCTGTCCATCTAATCCTGGCCGCAGTACACTCAGGTCTACCTCATTAAAACCTGAGAGAAATATACATAAGGTTTAGGAAAGAAAAAGTCATTATTTTGTAAGGTAAAGCAGGCAGTAGACCTACATAAAATAATTCCTTAATCTGTGAGACTAAATTTTATTAAGTTAAAAAAAAATAATGAATAGAAAACTGAAGTGCATTCAACAGAGCCAAGTAGTAGCTTAAAGAAATTAAGATGTCAGTGGACTATTTTAAGGGGCAACCCAGAAACATGACCCTCCTTGATCGGCCATGAGTCTGACCCTATACAATGATTTTATTTTAAACCGATGCCAATGGAAAAGAATGAGAAATTCTACATGTGTTACCAGAAAAATGTAAAACACAATGTAATCTAATAACATTTCCTAATCTTCCTTCCCCCTGGAACAAGCAGGCAATATCACATAGACACTTAGATCACAAAAGTACAGAACACAGGGACAGTATTCAAACCTCCTTATGAACCCTTAAGTTACTGCTACAGAAAATAAAACTTTTACCTGAAAATACAAATTTATCTGGAAATAAAACAAATGAAAGCAGATCTATGCCACTTACCTTCTCCCAAAATTATATTCCACCTTTATTATTACTTAACTGTTTGCATATTATCATGCATTTCTTTTGTCCCTGTACTTAACAGAGTGTCTGCTATATGGTAGATACTCACTAAAAAAAAAAATTAATGAAAGCATGATTATGATAAAAAATAATGAAAGCATGATTATTTTTTTAAATGTATGAATGGGTCTTCCCTGGTGGCGCAGTGGTTAGGAATCCACCTGCCAGTGCAGGGGACATGGGTATGATCCCTGGTCTGGAAGATCCCACATGCCGCAGAGCAACAAAGCCTGTGCACCACAACTACTGAGCCTGCGCCCTAGAGCCCGTGAGCCACAACTACTGAGCCCACGTGCCACAACTACTAAAGCCCACGCGTCTAGAGCCCATGCTCCGCAACAAGAGAAGCCACCGCAATGAGAAGCCCGCGCACCACGACGAAGAGTAGCCCCTGCTTGCCGCAACACAGACCCAATGCAGCCAAAACTAAATAAATAAATTTATTTTAAAAATTTAAAAATAAAATGTATGAATGAATTCTTGCCAACTCCTGATCTATACCATTTCAAAGATCTCTACTGAAGAAATATAAATTATATAAAAGATTACTCCCCTTAACTATCTACGAGAAAAAAAAATAACATGTAAAAATAGCACACAATCACTACAACTAAGCTACAATTTTTGAAACCTTCTTCTTAAATTAACCAGCATTTGTGTTTTACACTCCTCTGGCATTGCTAACGATTATCTAGCTGATATGACCATGTACTTAACTGATTATTTCTGTTTGTTTTTTGCTTACAGATGCTGATCCTATGATTTTAAAATACGAGATTTTTTTTTTAAAGGAGTCAATTACCATGAATCGGGGGTGGAGGAAAGGAATTACACTCAGTACTGTTGACCTCTGCACTTCCGCAAACCTTTCTAAGGCTTTTTTGAGGCATAGGAAGTTCCAGATCCTGCTCAGCGTTGCTTAAGGAAATGCTTTGTTCAGGCTGTTTTTAGAGAAAACAGTCGATAACTATGCTTGTTCCTCTGAATTCAGCTGCACCAGCTGCTGACTCAATGACACTGAAATTAGGAAGCTTTGTTTGAATGGTGGCCACACAGAAGCTCCTTTGGTATACGTCTAGCGCCCCAACAAGCAAAAGTCTTTAAAAGGCACATGCCAATCCACACATGTCCAGAGAATAAATTCTTTGCAAAACAAAATAAACAAGTAAAACGGCCCCAATAAAAAGTGTAGGAGTTGAGGGCGGAATGCAGTGTGAGGGAAAAAACCTCAACAACTAAGTATTTCATTTACAAAGTAAAAGCAGAATGTATTTGTTAAAATATTTTCCTAAAAACATGGGACATGCTATGACTCTAGATATTATTACTCACTATTGCATATATAAATTTAATAACGCCAATAGTGGCAGCAAAGACTCAACCAGGAGAAAGCCTTGTTAAACCTTGCAATCTTTCTTTCTTCCCATGTGTTATATTTCCATCAGGAGCACCACAGCAGGATACAAAAGCCAGCAACACACACCCACTTACTCTTATTCAGAAGGTATTTGCTATATGCTGAAAGGCTGGAAAAGTTAAAAATAACTGAGTTTTTTTAAAAATCACTGCTTAAAAAAACAAACAAACTATTGCCCCATCTGCTTCTGTTTTCTCACTCTTAAATATGTGTGTGTGTGTGTGTGCGCGCGCGCGCTGGGCTCACATGCACACACATGGACATTTTACTATTTTGTTCTAAGCTCTCTTTTTTTCCATAAGTAAAGTCAATGCTAAAATAGTCAAGCAACTGTATAGGGAAGCACAGGAGAGATGATCAACCCAGTCAGAATGTATAAACTCCTACAGAAACACACCATTCCTCTTCCTCTCCTGCTCTCAGAAAAGAAAATGTGCCATGGGGTTGAATGGAAGCCTGGCTTCTAAGACCAAGTCCTCCAGGGACAGACTTCTCTCATTTACAACCCCCAGTCCGTGTTCCCCGTCTCCGTCATCTAACGACATTAAGCTTCCCCAAAACTCAGTTGCTGGTAGGACCCATCTGTTTGTGATACATGGAGAAGTGAGACCTAAATTACTCATCCTAACCAACTCTATCCTGATGACTCAAGCCTGGCTAGATGTGGGGTATCCCTGAGCAGACAAATGAGGAAATGACAAACAATGCTTGGAATGTTCCTGGATATCAAAAAGGCATAATTTCTACAAAGGATCTGAGGCACTGCACAGCAGCACGCCAAGAGGGCTCAGCTGTGATTCTATTCAACTCAACAAATATTTATCATGCATCTTTTGCCAACTCAAATGTAAGAAAGACTCCAAATTGTATTTATATCCTCAGGGTATAAAAGAGCGCTGGAACAGACAGTAGGCACTTAATAAATGTCGAAGGAAGGAACTTCTACAGAGCAGGCATTTGTTAAGTACAGAGGATGAAAAGACCAACAGTACGGCATATGAGCTTCAGAGGTGCTGCCTAGTGATTTACTCAGGGTTCCCTCTCCTACTTTCTAATCTAGCCTTGATTTAATCAGTTCTTCTTAGGCTTCAGACAGACAAAGGGTAAAATATCTTCAAATAATGTTTTTGACAGCAAGAATCGAAAACAGGTTTTTAATCTGGCCATACAGGAGAATCATATAGGAAACTTAAAATTGGCCAGCTCCTGGCACTTGGGTCCCATGCTGAATTAAATTACCAATTAAATTACAATCTCTGAGGAGTAAATAAAGGTGCTAGTATTTTTAAATACTCATGTGATCCTAATCTGCATTAGATTGAGAACTACTGCCTGATAAAAAAATGCTACGTAAAATGTTCTGCCTGCGATACACTGTGAACCTGATAAGCTAAAACAGAAATCTAACCATGTGTATGTTTATAGCTCCTACAGTAATATATGAAAGTCATCTGTTTAAGCAAACATCGTTCACTTCACCTTCCTGACCAAAAACTTACAAAAACAGGAACAGAGAAACACTAAGTCACTGATATAACCAAAAAAAAAAAAATTTTTTTTTAAGTTTTTCAGCTCAGCACACTGGCACAAAATGTCTCTAAATAGCTGAGAAATAATTACAATATAATTAAAGGTTTTCAAACATACGATTCTGACATTAATTTAAAGATTATTTTGTTAAAATTGCCTATACTTTTTCTTTTAAGGCAGCTCTATTCTTAACAGCCAAAAACTGAAAACCACCTGGATGTCCCTGAAAACTCTACTTTTAAAAGTAGGTATTCTATGTTCTAAAATTGATTGTGGTTATTGTTGTACAACTCTGTGAATATGCTAAAAACCACTGAGTTGTATCCTTTAAATAGGTGAATTATATGGTATGTGAACTATATCTCAAGAAAGCTGTTACAAAAGAGAAATTTTTTAAGCAGGTTTATTTTCTTAGTTACATTAAAAATGAGTTTTTTCATAGTTGTATACAGACTATAGGTAGTCCACAAAATATTAGTATAAATCTTAGTTTCTTTTTCATATTCTCCTAAAATCATAGGTACATTCCATACTGGAAGAATTTTGGCTTCAACAGCTTTTCCAACTCACAGCCTACAGCAAAAACTTTTAACTATAAAAATTAACATTAAAATACTGAAATAAATGATATAATTAGGGAGGGAGCAGGGAACAAAGCGTGATAAAGTTATCAGTGAATCACTAAGTGTGATGTGGTGGAAATGAAATGGTCCTAAGAGTCAGAAGTCCCAAATCCTAGCTCTGACTAGGATGAGTATTCTTGGACAAATTACTCAAAATTTCCTTAAAAATTATACATCAGGGCTTCCCTGGTGGCGCAGTGGTTGAGAGTCCGCCTGCCGATGCAGGGGACAGGGGTTTGTGCCCCAGTCCGGGAAGATCCCGCATGCCCCGGAGCGGCTGGGCCTGCGCCTCCGGAGCCTATGCTCCGCAACGGGAGAGGCCACAACAGTGAGAGGCCCGCATACCGCAAAAAAAAAAAGTGTTGAAATTATTTTGGCTTTCTTACAAAAAGAGAGAGGACAGAGTTCAGAGAGAGACTGTAACTTTCTCCAAGAACCTTTCAAACTTTTTTCTCCACCCCCTTTTTCCTGCAGCATCACTTAAACTACTTAAGTTTTTCTTGTCTATGTATCTTCCCATCTCTAAAAGAGAGACATATGTCTTTTAAGAGGTTTTTGAACTGTAAATTAAGTCCTCTACTCTGGAAAGTAAGTGCAGCTGATGAAACAAACTAGGGGCTGACTTCCTTCATCTGCCTTTTGGACCTAGGACAATACTGTGTGCTTTTATAATAGTGCAATTATATACTGCAAGTGGGTTTTGTGTGTTTGTTTTGTGGTTTTCTGACAAGAGTCCAGACAGCTATGGGAAAGGGAAAGA
>NW_006771679.1:1260363-1277585 GCF_000442215.2 Lipotes vexillifer
GGAAAGAGCTGGAAGGAACATTATTATTAAAAATGCTTGTCATTTAGAAATAGAAGACACAAGTATATGGAAATGTTTCTACAAACTTTTTCAAGCATTACTGAAAACTTTTATAAGGCATAATTATAAATGGTCCTAAATGTAATATTATTTAATTGAATCTTCAACTCTGGTAAGGACTGATTCTTACATTAAATTTCCCTCATTGTGTGAGGATATGGAAATACATATACCCACACATGTGTGTTGCTCTACTGTAATTAATGATGCACTTTTATTCTCTATTATTGTGTGGAAAACATTCTGACACAAAATAAATGAAGCATAATCATTCAGAGTAATGATTCGAATGTACTGATTAATGATACCAGATAGCTCTTCTGTTCTTTAGTTAAATTAAAACATTTACTGGGCATCGTAAGGGCATCCCCTAGATGAATGTTTTCTAGGTAATCATTTTACCTTACGGAAATCACCTACCCTACCATCATGGAAAACAAGTTCCCATCAATTGTAAAATGTACCATTATTTTATGTGCAAGAAACTAAACCTCTGTCAATTAAACTAGTAAACAATGCTAAATTGCCTTCAGAGATGTTACAACGTGTGTGAGGCGGATCCTGGGGGAGGGAATGTGCAGATACATGGCATTCTATTCCCAAAGGACTCAATAAAGGTTAATTAAAGAAACATTTTTTAAATGTTGCAACAAAATATTTTCAAATTTTTAAAATTTGAAATAGGCCAGTCACAGAAAACTGTTATGATTTCACTTATATGAGACACCTAGCGTAGTCAAACTCATCAACAGAAAGTAGAATGGTAGTTGCCAGGGGCTGGAAGCAGGAAGGAACAGAGAATTATTGTTGAAGGGTACAAAGTTTTAGTTTTGAAAGATGAAAAAAGTTCTCAAGATGGTGGTGATAACTGCCACTGATCTAAACAATTAAAAGATGGTAAGATGGTAAATTTTATGTGTATTTTATCACAATTAACAATAATAAAAAATATCTCCACAAGAAAAAAACAGTATGCAAAACAAAATCACAAGACAATGAAAATCTTAAGCTAGGAAGTACCTAAATTCAACCCAGCCAATTAGCTAACTTGATAAGGTAACTTTTCCTGAAAAACTTCTATTTTTGAAAAAACATTGAGTCATCTCTCACTGGACTAAAGAGAAAGTTCTATACATTGATTCCTGAAGCTGGCACTGTTGTAGTCTCTGCAACACAAAGATGTGCTCAGATAGTGGTTTACACATTTAATCTACCATCAGAATCGCCAGTGGGCTTTTAAAAGATTTTCTGACACTTCATAATACCCAGTGGGAAGGCCACAATGCAAAAAAAAAAAAAAACAAAAAGAAAAAATTTAAAAATAAAATTAAGTTTTGGTGAAGATATAGAGAAACTGAAACCCTGCACTGTTAGTAGAAATATAAAATGTGTAAAATGGTGCAACTGATATGGAAAACAGTATGACATTTCCTCACAAAATTAAAAAAGAACTACCATATTATCCAGCAATCCTACTGCTGGGTATATATCTAAAAGAATTGAAAACAGGGTCTCAAAGAGATGGTTGCACACCCATGATCATGGCAGCACTATTTACAACAGCCAAGAAGTCAAAGCTCCCCAAATGTACAGTGAGAGATGAACAGATACACAAAATGTGGTATATACATACAATGGAATATTATTCAGCCTTAAAAAGGAAATCCTATCACATGCTACGACATGGATGAAACTTGAAGACATTATGCTAAGTGAAATAAGCCAAAGACAACAAGACAAATGCTGTATATTTCACTTACATGAAGAATCTAAAATAGGTAAATTCATAGAAACAGAAAACAGACTGCTGCTTACCAGGGCCTAAGAAGAGGAAGAAATTGGGAGTTGTTTTAATGGATATAGTTTCAGTTTTGTACAATAAAGTTCTGGGTATCTGTTGCACAGACAATGTGAATATACACTTCTGAACTGTATGTTCAAAAATGGTTAGATGGTTTTTTGGGTGTTTTTTTTTTTTTTGCGGTACACGGGCCTCTCACTGTTGTGGCCTCTTCCGCTGCGGAGCGCAGGCTCCGGACGCGCAGGCTCAGCGGCCATGGCTCACGGGCCCAGCCACCCCGCGGCATGTGGGATCTTCCCGGACCGGGGCACGAACCCGTGTCCCCTGCATCGGCAGGCGGACCCTCAACCAGTGCACCACCAGGGAAGCCCGGTTAGATGGTTTTTAAAAAGTAATCAATCCACAGACTTCCTGACCCCCATCACAAACCCACTGATAGGTTTTCCGGAGATTGGGTTAAAATACCAGTATGTGTAAAAAGCTCCCCAAGTGAGAGACCAAAACCAGCAGACAGAGATCTATCAATTTTATCAGTTTCCTAACCGAAAGTGACTCAAAGACAATGGCAGCCATGTTGAACCTTCAGTTTGTTTTTAACAAATGTTTATAGGTGTATGTAAAATATTTCTTATAATGGAAATTGATTCTTACAAACGTCACTAAAAATGGATGACTTTTAATACTGATACTTATGACAGAAGAGACAAAGGCAGTCCCTTCAAGTCCCTCTACAATAGTCCCTCTCTCCATCACTGAACTGATACCAATGGGTGGAGCCCAGGTCCACTGACAGCAGTATCTGCTTTACACTTTTGGTTTAGGAAGAGCCCCAAGTCTTCTTTTGCATCTGTGGTGTCCAGAGAACTCCTGGTACCCAACTACCATCGTGGGCCAATCCTGGTTCAGACAGTTCTGGAAAACTAGAAAAGCAATTATACAGCAAAGCAGTAAAATAGGCAGACAAAATAGGTCTCACAACCTAGCTCTGCCCCTTAACTGCTAGGTGATTTGAGAAAGATACTGAACCTTGATTATTTCATGGAGGAATAAAAGGGATAATAATCACAGATTTATTATGAAGATTCACTGGGATGATATATGTAAACCACTTAGCACAATAAATAGTGCAAAATAGGTATTTGGTCATTAGTAAATGACGCTATCTCTACGGTTGCCTCATCTCCCTTTTTATTAAAAAATTACTTTAAGTACTATAGATTTCAGTACAAATCACTCTCCATGAATGCACCGATTTTTGTCTCTACTTCTAAATTACAACCTCAAGGACCATGTTTAATGTTTTTTCTATGTTCCTTAGAGCTCATCACATGGTATTAAGCAACTAGGTATTTTATTTATCAATTCAACCATTCACTCAACAGGTAATAATTAGGGATTTGCCGTGTGCAAGGCACCGTCCTAGGCACAGGACATACACTGATCTCTACCCGTGAGTTTAAAATCCATGCTCAACAAGATCTAGTGCGTTTTACTAAATTATTCATTGGAATAATACATATATACAGGCATGGAAAGCCTCCTACACATTTACAATAATCTGTTCCCTTACTCCACTCCTATCAGAGAATAAGTCACCTTACTTAATTGTTATACTAATTTCAACTATATAGATTATAGAATCTCATGTTCCAGCAACCTCAACTACTGAGATCTGTCTAAAAATGAAAAATGTCTATACATGCCTCAAGAGCTTGTAAAAGAGGCCATCAGAATTTTTTTTTTTTTTTTTTTTTTTTTTTTTGCAGTACGTGGGCCTCTCACTGTTGTGGCCTCTCCCGTTGCGGAGCACAGGCTCCGGATGCGCAGGCCCAGCGGCCATGGCTCACGGGCCGAGCCGCTCCACGGCATGTGGGATCCTCCCGGACCGGGGCACGAACCTGCGTCCCCTGCATCGGCAGGCGGGCTCCCAACCACTGCGCCACCAGGGAAGCCCCATCAGAATTTTTACCCTAACTAAAAGTATTATATGGCAAAATTGTTGATACAAGAACAAAAGAAATTCACAAAACCATATTTATGCATGATGCTGTAAAATATTTCAATATATTTACAGACGGAGCTTTCTTTCCAATTCCAGAATCACCTTTTCTCATGTAAAATTTCTTCTAGTTAGGAAAAAAGCGTAAGTGAGCTAAAACAGAAATGTCTTGAGGAACTCACACTGTATTGCAAGTAGCTAAGAAAAAGATTACATGTTATTAAACTAACGAATCTGTCACTGAAGAAAAAAAGCATAATTTTCTCCATTTGTTCAGCACCATCCTTTCTTCCCCTCCAACCCCACCTCATGGGCCCCAGCCCAAGATTCCACACTACAAGCTGCCTTAGACTTCTAACCCTCTACCAAATACAAGATGTTTTTAGTGAGGATGAACATGCACATATTTTTGTACAAGATGAGTATCTAGTTTGCTATTTCTGGCAAACGACAGAGAATGTCCAAGGTTGTCAGTACAACTTTTATCTCCTGTGATTTAACTGGACCTTTAGCAAGCACAAAAATATTGCAAAGGAAGGAAAGGATTTTTTTTTCCCCCATGGCTAAATAAAGCAAGCCAGGGAGGATTTTCTGAGGAGGGGGACACTGACAGACCTTCAGCCAAGGGTTAGGTGGGTAAAATATTTTGAAAGGAACATCAGAAAATAAAAGAATTCTTATTTTTGCATTAAGTAAAGCAAAATAAGACAAGTATAGGCAAAGGAAAGAAAAATATTTCAACCAAGGTAACAATATAAAACTAAAACATAAGTAACAGTGACTGAGACTTTAAGAAGTTTAACTTTACGTGTGTGACAACACTGTAATGGTTTGGACAATGTACACCAAAGTATACAGTGGACTCCCGTATATGCTGGCATTAAAAGGGTGTGGCTCACAGAACAGGTCTCATTTCTAAATCAATTATTAGCTGTTTATAGAAAGTAATGATGATTTAGACAGTCCAACTGATTTCATTTCAACGAACATTTCTTTTTTTTTTTTTTTAACATCTTTATTGGGGTATAATTGCTTTACAATGGTGTGTTTCTGCTTTATAACAGAGTGAATCAGTTATACATATACATATGTTCCCATATCTCTTCCCTCTTTGTCTCCCTCCCTCCCACCCTCCCTATCCCACCCCTCCAGACAGCCACAAAGAACCGAGCCGGTTTCCCTGTGCCATGCGGCTGCTTCCCACTGGCTATCTACCTTACGTTTGTTAGTATATATATGTCCATGTCTCTCTCTCGCCCTATCACACCTCACCCTTCCCCCTCCCCATATCCTCAAGTCTGTTCTCCAGTAGGTCTGTGTCTTTATTCCTGTCTTACCCGTACGTTCTTCATGACATTTTTTTCCCTTAAATTCCATATATATGTGTTAGCATACGGTATCTGTCTCTCTCCTTCTGACTTACTTTACTCTGTATGACAGACTCTAGGTCTATCCACCTCATTACAAATAGCTCAGTTTCGTTTCTTTTTATGACTGAGTAATATTCCATTGTATATATGTGCCACATCTTCTTTATCCATTCATCCGACGATGGGCACTTAGGTTGTTTCCATCTCCGGGCTATTGTAAATAGAGCTGCAATGAACATTTTGGTACATGACTCTTTCTGAATTCTGGTTTCCTCAGGGTATATACCTAGTAGTGGGATTGCTGGGTCATATGGTAGTTCTATTTGTAGTTTTTTAAGGAACCTCCATACTGTTCTCCATAGTGGCTGAACCAATTCACATTCCCACCAGCAGTGCAAGAGTGTTCCCTTTTCTCCACACCCTCTCCAGCATTTATTGTTTCCAGATTTTTTGATATGGCCATTCTGACTGGTGTGAGATGATATCTCATTGTAGTTTTGATTTGCATTTCTCTAATGCTTAATGAAGTTGAGCATTCTTTCATGTGTTTGTTGGCAGTCTGTATATCTTCTTTGGAGAAATGTCTATTTAGGTCTTCTGCCCATTTTCGAACATTTCTTGAATACATTTGTCATGTCCATAACTCAGCAAGTGCTCTAGAACAGAGATATGTAAATCCAAGTCCAAGAGATGTGTTTTAAGGAACTCAGATCATCATTTATTTTCATAAGTTTGTGCAGTTCATGATGAAAGACGTATGAGGTTTGACCTTATTAACTTGATGTTCTGTAGCTCAAAAATAGTTAAATAATGGTAATTTCATATGGTTCAGCCTGATATGATACCTATCAGTGAAAACTAACAAAATAGCTGTGAAATAGAAGTCTAGGCAAAATGCCTCTTTCTGACATATAGACAGTACAAAAATTAAAACGCAAACAAAAGAAATCATTCACTTTTGACTTTGGAAAGCAGGACAGCTTCTCGGAGCAGATGGCATATGAACTAGGCAATCAGGTTTTGAAAGTTGGAATAGTTAGAAGAGGGAATAGAGTGGGGAGGGAAGTAGCAGATGGGAATTTTAAGCTGAGGAAAAGCAAGAACATAAACACAGGATCATAAAGTGTAACAGAATAATTCAAATGACAGAATCATGTATTTTAATGTCACAGAACATGTACAGAAGGTTCACTATTAAAAAATAATTTATATTCAATTCACTTGATGAAGTTGACATTATGTCTCAAAATCCAATTAAAATCTGGGATTCTGAAACAAATATAAAGGTTTTCTGATAAACCATAAAAGGAAATTGAAATAAGAGCGTCAAGTCAGTCACTCCCTATAAAAGGGCTGCAAACATTCTCAAGTTCATAGAAGTCTCAATACAATACAATACACTAAAAGCTCCTCGCTCTGCCTCAGATGCAGCAAAACAATGCATTAGATGATACTGTTTTCTGTTCAGTGATGGGCAAGAGATTTCCCCTTGACTATTGTCCTTATAGATGCCTCTGCTTCTGCTTCCAACATCAGGGTTTTAGAGAGGCCCCATCGGATTTACATGCCAAGTTCTTCCCTCCACTCTACTCACAAATCACCGCAAGTAACCATTATAAACTTGCCGTGGTCCTGGCAAAATTTAATAATCACGAGAACTTACTGAGTGCTTTGTGGGAGCGCTGGCTTTTGCATGGTTATGAGGATGGTAATGAAATCTAATCTACTGCTCCATTACACATATTATTCTTAGCCACAATAACAGTGTTCCGTTTAAGCTTTAGGACTGTATTTAAATAGATGGTCTAGGAAACAATAAGGCCTAAAAGAACACTGTAGGTGTATTCCAAATTTAGAGTGAGTAGGAAACACCAGGGGAATTTTATCGGCTCCATCAAGCAATCAAACACTCGGAGCCAGCAACATAAAGGGGGACGGGAACCCTCCTTATTAGAGAGTCTGTGAGCGAATAAAAATATTAATCAAGAGACACATAAAAAGACTTTTAATTATAGTTTGGCAGGAAGCTTTTTTTTTTTTTTTAAGAGGAACGTTTAATGCTATGCTGGGTATACTTCATAAACACTGGACCCAAGGGGTATACTATATATCATGACTAGTTAGAGAAGCAAGACCCAAGGGATACATACCTATCATGACTAGTTAAGGGACAAAAGGAAGAATGGAGTTAGGGGACCGAGTAAAGGAGGAATGAGACGCACACAGAGAAAGACAGAAAACACCAAAGAAGTAGAAACATAAGAGAAAAGCAACCTATAATCAAACCCACATGAACACAGAATAGCATTCTAATTTCTCAATCTCTCCAAACATTTTTACTGACGACTAAGAGATGTCTGTCTTACTATCGTGAACATGTGCAAAAATGGAGACACCTCATCATCTGCCCCAAGGGGCATGAGGAACTATGCTAAGGAATAAATGTAAAAACCACAGTGCAGAGGTTCTTTCCCAACTAAAGCCCATGACAACGTTAGAGGCTCCAGCGAGAAGGATGGAACTTGGACTTTTGGAAAAATGAGATATTCCTGTTATTAAACCTGCTGGAAAATATCAAAATGTTGTAAATTAATTGTCGCACGTACGCTTGAGCCTGATACCATACTTGCTGAACAGAAGTTCTAGGCGGTGACCTTAATTTGTGAAATATAACCACACATTTCAACAACTGTATCTTCACTTGGACTTTTAGGTTTAGAGAATGAGGACTGCAACTGTTTCCATAAAAATATTCTTCTGCAGCTTTACGTCAATTTTGGATTGTTTTTTCTCATCTGATAGTTGGGCTTGCTTGTGGTTTCTAACGTAGAAGGGGTAGGAGATGAATGATAACGCGTTTCCAGAATTCAATGTAAACTCGAACTTGGCAGTGAGAAGGCCCACCAGGGCACATGACTCGACTGTCTGCATGTTCTCTGGAAACTGGTTCCCCTTCCCATGTTGCTATTTGTGGGGACTCTTACACCTGAGTCCTGGGCGGTCTTGAAAACACTCAGGCAGCCAGCTTCCCGGATGCTGAAATGGTCCCGGACCCCATCACTGCTTCTGAGGCCGAGTGAGAAGGCGGTGGTAGAAAAGGCCCGAAGAAGGGCTGGCGCTGCGTAAAGACGTGAAGCAGCAGGTGTGGTGGGGGCACTGGCCGCTGCCACCAGGCCTGACTTATCACAAGGCCTGACTGCCTCTGCACCACGGATGAACGTCAAGGAAGCTTCCACGGAAAAACCACATTCACAGAGAGAAGAGCGGGAGTCAGCGAACTTCTCCTGTCAAGAGCCAGAGAGCAAATATCATTGGCTGTGTAAGCCAAAGGGTCCACAGCAGCCACGGACAATGCTTAAACAAACGGGGTGGCCGTGCAGCAATAACGCTCTTTGTAAAAACGGGCCGTGGGTCCGGCACTGACTTCATGACACTCCAAAGTTATTTTTCTGGTAACACTCTCACAGCCTTGCTTGGGGGACGATGAGTCCTAGCAGCTATTATGTCATTTGCGTGCCATGCTAACAGTAACGAGCATGGCTGTGCCTGCCCTGCCCAGAATTTCTTAAGCACTTGCTGTGGACCAGACACTGAGTTCACTGGATCCGCGCACCTCCTTGAGGTAACTACATCATCCCTATTTCCACGTACAGATAAGGCAGCAGCCTTAAATGTTGCAGCGACTAAATCCAAGATCTCCGTGACTCTGATCCGTTGCTGCCATCTACTAGCCAGCCAGCTTCTAACTTCAGAGCTCGCCACAATCAACGGGGAGCTCGTAAAAATGCCCATTCCTGGGCCTCACATCCAAAAGGTTGTGATTTAGTCATGTGGGGCTAGGCCCAGGACTCTGCATTTGAACACAAACTTCTCGTTAAGTCTGCAAACTGTCAGTGG
Source organism: Lipotes vexillifer (assembly GCF_000442215.2). Taxonomy (NCBI): domain Eukaryota; kingdom Metazoa; phylum Chordata; class Mammalia; order Artiodactyla; family Lipotidae; genus Lipotes; species Lipotes vexillifer. The sequence goes on from NW_006771679.1 coordinate 1,269,491, forward strand.
AACCAACCCTGAGAAACACTGCAATCCCATGCATTTTCCAAGCAAAAAGCCAAGTACCTGTACTGGAATAGGGATTGTCAGTGCCTGCTAAAACCATACTTGAAGTGGATGATTAGCCTCAATGAGGAAAAGCTGCAGTAGATTTCAGGCTAAATTTTACTTTCGGCCTGCTTTCTATTTTTTTATGAATTAAATTTATGAAAACTATACTGAGCTTTTAATATTTTATAGAAATGTAAAAGTGCTTTAAATTTTAAAAACCAGTTTTTGTTTAACAAAAAATAAGCTAAACAAATCACTGATATTTGAAGCACAGCGAGAGGCTGATGATCACCTGCCAGCAGGTAATCTTTTGTTTTAAAGACGTAAACCCATTATACCTCTCTCCTGCATCTTCCAAAACATATACTGTCTAGAACATTCTACTTATGTGCCCCTGAGGATGCTGCAGAAGAACTATGACTTTTTTGGCAACAACTGCACTTGGAGTTAATTCTGACAACACAACTTGTTGAGTAAGTAACGGAAAGCCTGGCCCAACATGCAAGTTCAGATCCAAAGCAGCAGCTCTATGATTTCTGCCATCAGTAGCACAAGGCACAGAAGCTTGGCCACCAGCAAGAGCACGTGATGTGAATGTTGACACAGGTCCTCTGTCAGAAGTTATGTAGGTCAGAGACAAGACAGCAGAATGGCTTCAAAAAAAAAAATCTTGGCAGGATTTTCTCACCTCTGAAAGCAGCTGATGTCCCTGGGCCCTAAGAAGAGAGCCTCAGGTTCCCTGTAAAGAGTCTGGAATCTTCCGCATAAGCAATCTCACAGTAGCAGAGCCGGGGGGGAGCCACACAATATGGAGCGGGGGCTCAACATATAAATTATACAACACATATCTGGGGGATCCAAGTATGAGCCAAGATACATGCTGAGTGCTAGGGCTAAAACACTGATTAAAATGTATTCCCTGTTCTCAGGAAGCTTAAAATCTGAGAGAAGTCAGGTTCCTAGCCCCAGTTTGTACCAGCTTCTGGTCCTGTCATTCAAGTTCCTGAGCCTCAGAGGTTTTTTATTTGTAAATTAGAGACAGAAAGTTCTTCCACTGTTAGCATTAAATGAGAATCTCTGTAAAGTGTAAGGTACTAACACATAATGAGTTGTCGCTCCTCAGTGCATTGCACAGAGGAAGCCAGACCTGGGCTATCAAGGAAGCCCCACCAAATACACAAGGAGTTAATGAGCAGAAAAGGATGCACCCAGGTGCATCCTCAAGCAGGAGAGCACTCATGAGGGCATGATCCAGGGTGGTTTTACCAATACGCTCTTATTCTTAGCAACTTCACAGGGATGAGTGATTGGAGGAGGGGGTGTTACAGACTGCGGACAAAGTATGGTCCTGCTCTCTCTCTCTCAACATCAGGGGACCCTAAGAAACAGGAATCTGCTAAAAACTCCATGAAAGATGGTGAGATCAGGCCCAAAGGCCAAGCAACTCTTACTACTTAGTAAATCATCTGCTCAGAAATTCCACTAAGGATAAATACCATCCTTCAGAGGAATTTAATCTACCACAGAAACTACTGCGCTGGTGACATTGTTGGCTGCGGCCTTCTTTCTGCTGTAGCACACCAAGGACAAAAAGAAAAAGGCGAAGGCCATTCAGAAATCAGAGATGGTCGTTAGATGGTAGTTTTATGCAGATAATTTGGTTTATAAAAAAGAGCATATGGCTGGGATTCTGAACATCTAGGTTACTATGTTTCTAATGTCACTTCATAGATCTGTGACCTTAAGATCTCTAAATGACTGAATTTGTCTGACAAGTTCAGATTACAATATTAACTCTACCATTTTTACAAGGTTTTGATGATGGCCAGATAGGATGACAAATGTGAAAGCATTTTAAAGTGTTAAAATTACTCACAAGGAATTATGAGCAAAGAAACAAACTTGCACGCATATGGGGATGTTTGAAGACAATAAGCTTTAATTTTTTGGGCTGTATTATAAACAACTGTATTGTGTTCCAAGCTCCTAAGAAATAAGAAACCTTTGCAATAAATTATTCTGCTACCTGCAGTGGAACTGTGCAATTATCATTTGTAAAATTCTCATGTTCTAATCATCAAAAAAAAGCAATAAAACCCTAAATACAAATCCAAGCTTAATCTCCATAAAATTAACTTTATCTTATTCATAATATAATATATTCATTGCTTTTCAGGTAAATGACGGGGTAAAGGAGTCCTATAAACACACACACAAAGAATCAAAAAACACTTCCACCAAACAAAAAAACAAATAAATAAACTGTGGAGAGAAAACACACTAGGTTCATGAATACAATAAATTCTGTCATTCCACTGCAAAAATAGGTGCTACTGTGCTCCCTTTCCAATCCTAAAACAAAAAACCTTCAAAATATGATAACAGAGACTAATTCATATGCCATTTTATTTAATGTGTGCACTTAAATAAGCCCATAAAGAAGTATTAGTCATCAATGACATGTTAAAAATTCCAACTAATCTAAACTAGGCATTTAAAAATGAATTATTTCCAACAAAGACATCACAAGAAAGCTCTAGGCTGGTATGTTTTATGCATATGAATACAAAATCATCAACAAAATACAAGCAAACAAAATCCAGCAACATATAAAAAGAATTACATATCATGACAAGTCGGATTTCTCTCAGGTATGCAAGGTTGGTTTGATATATGAAAATCAATTAATGTAATAACACCATATCAAAATACTAAAAAAACCCACAAAACACATGATCGTATCACTAAACACAGTAAAAGCATCTGACAAAATCCAATCCCCTTTCATGATAAAGACTCAACAAACTAGGAATAGAAGAGAACTTCTTCACATGCTAAAAGGCAGCTACACAACACACATACACACACACACACACCCACACACACACACACACACACACACACACAAATTACATCATACTTAATGGCGAAAGACTAGACGCTTTCCCCCGAATCAGGAAGAAGACAAGAAAGTCTGCTCTTGCTACTTCTCTTAAACACTGTACTGCAAGTTCTAGCCAGAGTAATTAGGCAAGAAAAAGAAATGAAAGCCTTTCAGATTGGAAAGAAAGCAGTAAAACTAACTCTATTCACAGATGACATGATCCTGTATATAAAAATTCCTAAAGAATCATTTTAAAAATTAAAATAAATGAGCTCAACAAGGTTGCAGGACACAAAAATCATTATACAAAAATCTACTGTGTTTCTATATACCTGCATGAACAAACCTAAAATGAATTTAAAAAAACATGTCTACTGGTAGTTAATAACACTGTACTGCACATTTGAAAGTCGCTAAGAGAGTAAACCTTCAAAGTTCTCATCACATGGGAAAAAACATTTTGTAACTATGTGTGGTGATGGATGTTTAGACTTACTGTGGTGATCATTTTACAATACATACGAATATCAAATCACTGTGCTATAAATCTAAAACTAACATAGAGTTATGTCAATTACAGCTCAATTAAAAAAGAAAACAATTCTATTTACGATTGCATCAAAGATAATAAAATACTTAAGAATAAATTTAACAAAAGAAGTACAAAACCTACACTCTGAAAACTAGAAAATACTATTGAAAGAAATTAAAGACTATCTGAATGAATGAAAAAAAACATCCCATGGTCACAGTGAATTACAGCATCTTCGTCACAAGTGGCATCTGAGAAAGAAGCTTCCTCACCTGAGAGAGCTGCCAGGAGCCAACTTCTTCTCATCCTACAAGTGAAAAACCAGATACCTTCCTTCTCTCTCCTGCACACTTGAGGAAGAGCCAGAATGACGTTAAAGCTGACACAGAAAGACAGAAAGAAACTGGATACATCCTTGATGATACTATTGAGACATTAAACCAAACTAATCCTGAAGACCTACCTGCCTCTGGACTTTCTATGATCAGACCAAAGACTCCTTTATTATCAAAGCCAGTTTGAGTTCATTTTCTTTACTCCTAATCAAACACATCTTAATGGACTAAATCACAGAGTTAAGAAATGCTAGTGGATAAGTGGAGCAGAAATATAATCTTGGAGGAAAGCGCGTTTCAGCTATTTTTGAAGAAAGGCAAACTATGTTTCCCCCTAGTGTACTGAATCATGTCTCAAAGCTTCACTCAGAACTCTACTCTCCAAACTTTTTCCAGCTCAAAGATCTTACCTGAGCTCCAGTTCCAGAATTCTAACCACGTGAGCACAGGTCCACTCAAATGCCTACCATCAGCTCATACATAATCTGACCATTACTGAGCTCAGAATCTAACTCCAGATCAGCTCTCCCACAATCTCCCCATGTGAATGGCATCTCCCAATCACCCAACGCTGAAACTTCAGAATCCTCTTTCCTCTCTCCCCCTCTTTCTCTCCGTTTGTATTCTCAGGAGTCAAAACACCCTTCATGAAATGCTCTTAATTCTACCGACTTCTTGCATTCCAAAACTCCCTTATTTCACTCTAGACCACAATTTTCACTTTCTACCTCGTCTCCTTGATTCTAGCTTCTCCTCATTAAACCCAATCCGCATGCTGCTCAGATTAAGCTTTTCACATTATTTTCACCATGTTGCTGCCTTCCTCGAAAAGTTCCCTCACTGACTGCAAAGTAGTGCTTCATAATCCACCACCACCCCGAGTTAAGCATCTGCGAAAGATTAAACCAGACAGTGGTAGGAATGGTAATGGCTGTTTCATTTGCTCTGCTGAGGTACAAAAAAGTCACCATGGACATCTTTATAGGTGGCTAAATCATCTCTGGGGACAGACTGGGGGCAGTTAACCCAAAACTTGGGAAAGAAAGGTCACTCGTCGCCTACTTTTTCTTTAAGAAAACAGTCAATCATTTTCTTCACTTTTCCCATGCTCCTGCCCTTCCGTTATCAAAAACAGGTCTTTCCTCTTCTTTCCATCACCTGTATGAAGAAATCAGACCCAGTGTCCCTCAGTTCTTACAATTACTTCCCATTTTATTAATCAATATATTTTACATGGACACTTAGAAAAATCGAAAAAGTCTCCCACTTCCTATGGAAATTCCATTGTTCTTTTTTTAGTCATCTTTGCTGACACTAATGTCCAAAATAACATGACACAAAGAATAAAGAAATTAAAATACAGAGGTCATAGATTTGGGCAAAGCTGGAGTTCCATTTAATGAAAAAGAACTCTGTAAACTATAAATCACCATAACATAATCATTATCATTTGCTTACAAATAACTTTAAAGAACTAGACTACATTAATTTTCGAAGAATTCTTTTCAAAGAATCCCAGCTCTAAAGTTACAATTCTAAGGTTTTCGAAAATATATCATCATATGCCATATATATGTATATATAAATACACACACACACACACACACACACACACACACACACACACACACAGTGTCAAGAAATGACTGTAAAATTATATACAGTGAGAGGGACTATTCGCCTCACACACACACAACAGTGTCAAGAAATGACTGTAAAATTATATACAGTGAGAGGGACTATTCGCCTCAGACCCATTTCTCTAGATAAGTAAAACAAAGAAAAATACAAACTAACATAAAGGAGCATTACTTTGGTTTAAATAGCAATTCACCATTTAAACCACTCTGTTTCAACGCTTAGGGAAGAAATAGTTTTCCCAAATATTTCAAAGTGTACTAGGGGTACTAGTGAAAAACAATTTCTTAAAAAAGCTAGGGGATAGTCCATATTGGTTACACAAACATGTGCTCAAAAATTTAAATCGGTATGTTTTATAGATTCTGATGTATATAATTTTATATATTTTAGACCCATCTCTTACACGTGTATACTAATAAATATCTGTCATACACACACAAATACATACATACACACACAGCAGAAAAAGTTTAAAATCCTGTTTATTCAAATTATTTATACTTTAATCCTTTGAGGGCTGGGAAAGTAAAGGACACTGGTTTTATTATTAATAACTCTAAAATATACGGATTTAGAAAACTACAGCTCCTGGCTTTAAAAAGCAAATGCACGTGCCTTTGTGGCGGGGAAGAAATGATCCAAGCACAACTGGCTTCCCCAGCGCTCTGCACTTTCCCTTATTGATCACGTGGGTCATCTCCTTCATCAGATGTGCACTTCTGAGGGGAAAGGACTGGGCCAGGAATCCCCAGAAGGAAGCACAGGGCTGGCACATAGGAGGGACTCAGTAAAAATGTTTTTTCCCACAACCAGAAAGGCTTTTAGATCTATTGTTCTACTGATCTGGCTACATTTTTTAAGCATTTCTGAAGCTATCTGCTTTCAGCGTTAAATACCCCGTGTAAATAATATATTCTACGATTATTCTACTCACTGTGTACAGTATTATTTCATTTGTTTTATACTTAAATATCTTTCAGATTTCAGAGGAAAACTCAGTTCTGTTACAGATTTCTGAGATTTGATCAATTAAGTCAGCATTTTATAGGCTCTGATCATATACCCTCCAGCCTGAAAAGTTCACATTTTTCAAATCCCCAGGTAGAACAAAAATCAGTTCATTTCCCTTTTTTCAAATCCATATTTTTCTTGAGATGTGATTGAAAACCCCACGTGGGATTTCAGATTAGAAGTGTCAGGGGGTTATGACTGCATTCAGTGAAACTTCAATTATCTAGACTCCTCAAGGAATAAGTCCTCCGAGATGACTGAATTTTTGTTACAGTGAACATTTTCAGTGCCATTATTTGTTATTGTAGTTTTTAAAAGACATGTTTATAAGCTGCGTTACATATTTCCAATTCCTTACAAAGAATGTACTGAAAACTTAAAACTATTCATAGTGACTTGGGGTTACCATTTTGAACATGAGTTACAGTGATGACCTCTGCCAATCCTCATATCTGATTCCAGAATCGCACTGGGTGTGTTGGGTTGTCTTCAGCATGGTATCATGATACCATCAAGGACACACAGTTCCCCCCACACCCACACACACCCGGTATCTCTCACACCTTCATGAAATCCTCTAATGAAGGTAGTGGCTTCCCCACCCAGATTCCTACCATCTTCCATCATGTCATGACCTCGCCCTTTTGGTCTGAAGAGGCTCAACTTTTACACGCACATCCTGAGCAGTTCCTTTCAGTTATGTCAATTTGCTGACAAGTGCTCAGAGGCTGTTTCTGGAGGTTTTCTTCTTCCCCTTTTAATTATAAAACTCGAAAGGTTTTCATCTGAATTGGTGGTACAGAAAGGTACCAAGTTCAAACAACTCCAAAAGTGTGCCTGCCATAAGACAGACTACAAGAGTTCATCATTCTAATTAAACGCGAAGCTGCATCTTAAATTATGTTTACCTTCCTTTGTACCCACTGCCCCTTTCACACTGGCACTCAGCACAGTGCTCAGAAAATCAAAGGGTGACTGACTAGACTGTACTCAGCTACAGGAAAAAAAAAAGGTCCCCCATTTCTCCAACAAAGAAACCACACAGGCAGCAAAGATTACAATCACAAGCGTCAACGCAAATTTCACAGAAACACCTATTATGCAAGATGCATTCTCCATAAAATGTGATCATTAAAGATTCAATTATTTAACTTGCTCTCTTCAGAAAAACTATTTTAAAGGCAGAAACAATGGCCTAGGATTTCCTCCAAGCTTTTTCAAATCAATATTTGTAAATCATGTCTGTTTCCTAGGAAACTCAGCATGTTAACCTAAGGCAAGGAAACTCTACCAGTGTCATTTCCCTTTTATCCTCAGCTCACATATGTGGTTACTGCCTATTAGAAGAAAAAAAATGACCTTCCAGTATCAAAGAAATCACAATGAAATGAGAAGGGAGCTAGAATATCATTTTCCCTGCCTGCTTCTTCTCCTGGGGTGGATGGAAGAACAAACAGAAGAAAAGTCTGCCCAGAGAGCTCCAAAAAGCTGGAAAGCAGTTTATGATCTAGTCCAGTAAGTGCCCAACACAGTTTGTGGCATTTAGCTTAACTCACTATGTGAAAGGCGAGACAAAAAATGTTTAAAACCTGGATTTATTAGAAACACTGGGTCAGACATTTCTGAGTTCAAATTCCAAATCTCTTTCCC
>NW_006771679.1:1277614-1279354 GCF_000442215.2 Lipotes vexillifer
TCTTTCCCTGGGTAAGTTACTTCACTACTCTGAACTATGGTTTCTAACTCTTAAAAAAGGAAAAATACCTAGCTCATATTGTGGTAATATAAATTAGGTTTAAAATGAATACAAAATACCAAGTTCAGAAACAATTTTGTCTCTGAAGAGTCTCCAAGTGCTATATTCAAAGATGGCAAAACTGGTAGTTTCTCAAGGTCTTTATGCTATTGTTAAATAAGGGTGTGATTTTTTTTTTTCCGGGGGGTTGTTTTTTTTTTTTCCTCCTCTTAAAGGGTTTACAGGGAGACACGGCATTTACAGAAAGTACAATGGAGTATCACTTCTACAAACATCGGCAAATGAACTTTTTAGCCCTGAAAATATGGTTAGTATTTACTGTACATCTTTGCTGGGTCCACAGTACCTGGACTTTTTTCTTTAATCAACGACCAAATACAGGAGGAAAACTAAGGCACAAATCACAACATAAATGAGTTTTAAACACGACTGTAGAGCTTGTTTAAACAGTTTCAAATTTCTAAAAGCCATTATTAAATCACAGTAATGTGTAAGGCATCACAACCCTGGCCCAAAGATCCAAACACTACATATGCTGCGGAGATTTGCTGCTTAACAAGATTCAGACACTATATCCCAACATTTTTAACACATTTTTAAGTATTTTCCCAAACATTTAACCACACAGCATACTTTAAAATGTTATACATATATTCATGTGCTTGGATGATTTAAATGTCTGCAATTGCAAAGCAACTTTTCTCTGAAGCAGCAACTTAGTATTTTTCCATACTACAAACCCCAACTCTACAAAATGCTCCTCCAAATACTTTTGTGAAATACTCCTTTTGACTTACAGGTGCATCTACTGGCCCACCACACAGATATTCAAAATTCAATGTTCTCTCCTCTCCCTTTTAAAATACATAAAAATCCAAAAAAGAAACTAAGGAATGGAAACAACTAGCTAAACTAACTTTCATAGGCCACATTCAGCATCTACTACCAAATGATAGACACCACAGCTCTACATTTCCCTCTGTAGCATTCACCTCCTAATAGCCCAGAAATCCTGATCCCAGGAATGTAACCATTTCAGCCATAATACCAAAGACAATTCAGATTTTCAGCTTATCAGTCACAGATAAAGCTGAACTCACCGATCAGATTCTTGAAATTAAACATTGACAAGCGAACATTGCTCCCATTTTAATTAAGTGCTAAAAATGGTCCAGGTAATTACTAACCATCGGTATCACTTACCTTCTGGCAAAAGCTTGGTGTTACAAACTGTTAGGCTAATCAAATAATAATTATTATAATTAATCTTAAATAATAATTATATAATATACAATTATTTATGTAACTTATTTTTATAATATATTATTTATATAGTTATTTATAAAAATATAAATGTTAAATTGCTCTGATTATGAAATTCATTGTTATTATTATTATCACCACCACCCTCACCACCAAATCCAGAAGCACTAAAATCTCAGGCATAGATTTTGACTTAGAGCCACGAGAGCTAAATTTCTGTCTGGGCCCCTGGCTTTACTGCATTCAAGCTCTATAACCTAGTACAAGTCACTTTACCTTTATCTACAGAAGACAGATGACTTAAAGCTCCTTTAAGCTTCCATTACTCTTTAGGCCTCATGCCCTGGAGAGCTGTATACTGAATAATGAATGGCCGTATCAAACCTCATACATGGATTTTGCCACAAGGCAGGAATG
>NW_006771679.1:1279364-1337461 GCF_000442215.2 Lipotes vexillifer
CATACTTCCCAGATATTTAGTCAATACCACAGGAAAGAGCCATTATATAAATCAGACCTTGGTAACCTTTGTTTTCAAATTTTTACACAAGGAGTCTTCACCATAGGCTTAACAATTTTTAGAAAATATTTTGCTAGCTTGTTTATGTAGCACTGAACTATTATTAAGCAATTATGTTCAAAATGTAAAAAGGTTTACATTTAAGCGAACAAGTAAACAAGTTCACATGGGACACTGAATATTTTCAAACCCTTAAAGAGACAACATGTTATATGCTACAGGCCTTGTTTTACAACACAAATGAGTGTAGTTTCATTAACAGGTGTTTACTTTCTAAGGTTAGGAAAGGGTATCTTTATGACTTTTTCTATCCTAATTATTATTCTATAAATGGCTTTAGAGAAATCTCTTTGCACTGGGTCAAGCCCCATAATCATACAAACCTTTTACGATACAAATCTTACCTGGCTCAGAAACATCAGCTAGAGCCCTCCCACCAAGCAGAAAATGAGTCATAAAAATAGCCTTTCCTGGGCTTCCCTGGTGGCGCAGTGCTTGAGAGTCCGCCTGCCGATGCAGGAGACGCGGGTTCGTGCCCCGTTTCGGGAAGATCCCACATGCCGCGGAGCGGCTGGGCCCGTGAGCCATGGCCACTGAGCCTGCGCGTCCGGAGCCTGTGCTCCGCATATGGGAGAGGCCACAACAGTGAGAGGCCCGCATAACGCAAGAAAAAAAAAAAAAAAAAAAAAATAGCCTTTCCTCTGACCAAGAGAGGAAGACTATGAAAGGCCATCAAACCAAGGTGCTGGTCTCATACCCAGAGTCTGCAACTCTCCAAGCCTTTCCTCTAGCCTGGCCACATATCCTATTCACACCACAAATACCAAATAATCCATTCAGTAAATCTTGGAGGAGAAAGAAGACACTAATACAGGGTACTAGGGAAGCATGTTCAATGTACATCCACAACATTCGTTCTTCCCTTTTTGTAAAATTCATCATATTTAGTTCAGTTGTTTCACCCGCTAGTCATGGTCCCATAATGGGTGGAGACTGTGTCTATCTTCATTCTTGTAATACACCCAGCGTGGTGCCTCACACAGGGTAAGCCTTCATTGGGAAAAGAAAAAAAAAGTGTTTATTTAAACTGGAAATTTCTTTGAAAACACATTCTAACAACAGTGCTAAAGGTGCCGAAATGGTACAAAGCTGACCATAAGATATTACTGTGCTGTTTGCCCAGAAGCACCCAAGGAAATGGAGAGCTGCAGGGGTGGGAAGAGAAGACGGTACATGCAGGTGAGCATGCCCGCTGGCCCTGAGCACCTGGAAAGCCCAGGGCAGAGGGGAGCAGCTGAGCTGATGCATGTTGGCAGCTATCCACTGGTGACTAAGGACACAGGGCAGTGGAGGTGGACAGTAAGGAGACAGCACATGCTGTGACAGAGAGTCGATAGAGAAAATAGGTAAAATGATTGAGCAAATAAGGGCGTATGCTGAGGCTAAGCAGGGCCAGGCTTCTGGAGCCTGGAGCAAGTATTTACAAACATAGAAAGGGCAATGGCTAGAAAGACATGTTGGTTTAGAACTGGAAGTATAATTACGAACTTAGTTTTAAATATATATATATATATTTAATACATAGTATATATAAATATATATACTATGTATTAAATATATATATTTAATATGTGTGTATATATACACACACACACACATAGATGTACGCATAGCTATAGATGAAGTGTTTATGGGTGTGTATACGTGTGTAAAAATGCTCGCATACGTGCATACATGGACGTGTTTCCTAGCGTCTGTTGGGAGGGCCCAGATCTTAGTTTCTGAACACCATACAGAAAAGGAACCACGGTTACCTTAGGAGATACAGCGTATTGCAAGGATGGGGCAGGGAAAGGGCAAGGTGAGCCTGGAACAACTTATTCTGTCACAAAATAAGGAAGTGCTCCAAGATTGATGAGACACATAAGCTACTTTAAAGGGGTCCCCATTTGCCAAATCTGGGACAATATGAGCATCAAAATAAATAAGGATAACAGTGAATCATTATGCCCTGAATAAACTTGAAATCTGTGACACATTAAAAACAATAAAAACAAATGAGGAAGAAGGGAAAGCTCTTCCATAAAGGAGATTACCAGTAGAAGGAATGACAGAAAACGAAAATCACCATTTGGCAACTCTCACCGTGTTGGCTGACTCAGGCAGAGCCGTCAATGGAGAATAAGCCTGGTGGATGGTGCTTTGATGAGGGAAAGGACCCTGGCATAATCTCAGATTACCTCCCTTGACAGCGCTCATCAATTACACAGGGGGGAATGGTGACTTTGGAAGGGAAGTCCGACTTACACTCACATGACCAGCTGATCAAAACTAACAGTCACTAACAAGAAACAATCTCCAAAGTGGCCCAAGTACACCCCTCAGAGAATTCTGAAGAACAAAGTCCAACCTTGAATTAGAGGTATTATTTGGCTAAGTTATAAGTGCTATTTTTGTCTGACTTTATAGATCTTTTTGAGGGAAAAAAATAATCACAATTAAGGAAATGTTTCATTGTTACTGAAATGATCCAAAAGGAAAAAGACAACTTCAAAATCACTATGAATATGTATTGATGAGCCATAATTCAATTCTGCCTAATTTCAAAAGGCTTAATCTAGTATGATACTATAAAGTACAATGATTACACAAATAACTCATCAACACAACGTAAGACATACTTTATCATAGCATCACAGTTTACACTGTGATTTAGAGACGACGACAGAAGTTCTGTTAAAGGTTGGTGAAGTTATTAGTTAAAATATGACGCTATAATAGATCCTAAAAAGTTAATTTAATACAAGAAAGGTGAGAACAATTTTCCCAGTGGAATACTTACCTTTCTAAAACTGGGTCATAAAATTGATGTTATCCTGTTATTAAAATACACACACACAACATACAAAAATAAAGAGGCATATACAGATAAGGAAATTTCCCAGATAAGGTGTTTTTTGGGCTTGTGAGTCATCACAGTTGAACATATTTTTAATACATTTAATACAATGATTTGTACATTATTCCTCTGTGGACAGAGGAATGATTAAACTCACTCTCTGTGTTACACCACATTCATTCAACTGTAACTTTACAAACTGACATTTCTGCACATTCACATAAACTGGAATTCATAAAGATGAGTAAGATACCAAAATTTCCTGACTTGCGTGACCTCCGAATCATTAAAGATTAAATGCTTGGTCAATATCATATGGTTTCAGTGAATCCATGTACCCGATGTTCTGAATGACCAGAACCCCACTTTGCTGGTTAAGTCAGATACGGTTTTTACTGTGTTTATCTCCAGCCCCCTACCTTTCTCTCAGCTTCTCCTTATTTCTGTTCATGACACCACCATTTTCCTAGTCTCACAGAGTGAAAACGTAATATAGTAAAGCTAGTATACAATTTCAGGAGTCAACATGTTCTATCAAGAAAACATTTTCCTAGTTTAGTATGTAAGTCCGTTAGTGCTACTAATCAAATCTATTAACTTCCAAATTCAGTAGATTTAGTTTAGGAAGCAATAGACCAGCAATGTGAAATAGAATAGCCATAAGAAACCACGGTGACTGGGAGATAAAATATGGAGTAGATAGGCTCTCATATTTTAAACTTGATGAGTAAACACTACCAAAGTAGGTTAGGTCCCCCTTTACACTCCATATAGGTTCCACAGTAGCTCTGTATACTTCTCCTCTATAGCTCTTCAGCCACCTTCATTAATTTAATTAATTTCTGAAATTATTTATTGCCTTTTTTTAAAGACCATAAGCTGCACAGTTCACAGCAGGTTGGGTCACCATGAAATTTAGCACATCATCAGGGCCAAGTACAACGTAAGTCAATGATTATTTCAGTGCTGATAAGAGAGATCTGTTCTTTCACTAAATAAATATAAGGTTTACTGGATGACTGTATTTATAAATCTCTTAAGAAAGCTGAAGGCAAAACTATGCAGTTTGATGGTCTATAAGAAAGATCAGGAGACAACTGTCAAAGGAAATAGTGACTGATTTAGCCATTTCAGAATTCTCACGAGACAAGTATTTTCTAGAAATACAATTACCTGAGTGTTGTATCCCCAACAGAATTGAGTTTTGTTCCTAATTATCTCTAACTTTATCACAGGCTGTTTAAAATTTTTGAAAATATCAATCTGATCGATGAAGGGAAAAGGGGAAGCAAAGCTAAGAATAAAATCACGTCATTACTATATTTGAAATACTTTAATTAGAAGCATCATACAATACACAGAGAATAATTTGACATTATTGAAGGTTTATCCACAAAGCAAAAAAAAAAATTACTGAGAAGGCAAGAAAGGGGAACAGAAGTTAGAAAAGAAAGGAAAAGGATCTTTGGTAAAAGAGTAAATTCATACGGGATGGAATGCAGGGGCTGAATTCTTGCCTTCTCTCATCAGTGCACAAGTGAAGACAGCATTACTTGGCTTCCAACCTAAATGTGTTAACAGAAACAGAGCTTCTGAAGGACTTTTGTTTTGTTTTGGTTTTTTTTGCGGTACGCGGGCCTCTCACTGTTTTGGCCTCTCCCGCTGCGGAGCACAGGCTCCGGACGCGCAGGCTCAGCGGCCATGGCTCACGGGCCCAGCCGCTCCGCGGCATGTGGGATCTTCCCGGACCGGGGCACGAACCCGCGTCCCCTGCATCGGCAGGCGGACTCTCAACCACTGCGCCACCAGGGAAGCCCCTGAAGGACTTTTTCCACGAAAGGATGAAGTGCTTGTTCAAATAATGCAATATTCAAGCACTGACAATAAAAGGAGAAAAACTAATACACATTGTGCCTAATGATCTCCAAAGGAAAAGAGGAAGAAGGCTTTTGCAAAGAGAAAGGCGGGGAAAAGAACTTTCATACTACGTGTAAGGAGAAAGTGTGTAGAGGGGGAAAAAAAAGAGAGACTCAAGCCCAGACACTGATGCTCTCAGCATCATCTCTTATCGTAATAAAATTAAGGTGGTTACGAGATAGCAATTTCTTGTCAGCTTTAAAAAGAAATGATGTAATTGAATTTTACACACTCGGTTGAGCCTCTACTCTATGTAGCTTGTACCCCAGTTACTGGGAATTCAAGGCTATTTATAAAGCATTGTCCCTGTCCTCAAGGCACTCACAGTCAATTATATTTCATGATCACATTTGGTGCTTCCTAGCTATTAAACGCTTCATCTGTGCTTTACCTGTAGACAGGAAATGCTCGCAGATGCGTAAACCGGTATCTATTGAAACTGATATTTAGGACTGTTTTGACAATACAGGTATTTCAACAGCTGTCTGGACCAATTTCTGTTTTACATTGGACATCTTAGATATTAAAATTGAATTCAAATACTTAAAATAGAATTTTCACATAATTATCTGAAAAGTTCATTTATTATTTTAATATTGGTGAAATCATGACTATACTTCACTATAAGGGGAAATTAATGGCTTCTAACATAATAAAACAGACTAATTTAGGGCACTTTATAATTGAATTCCCATTTCTCCTACTCAACAATACATTTCAAGACATATATATATTTTTTAATTATCAAATGCTCAAAATCTTTCAAAACATTCACATTCAAAAAATAGTGACATTTTCTGGAGAACCAAAATCAACGCAACAAAACTGCTGATAGAAATTGTGCATTTTTTCATTGGGTCATCAAGACCATAAATTAAATTATGTTCAAAAATGTAACTGCCTAGAAAATAAATGATTGTGTTATGTGAAACAGATGATTTTAGATGCCAGCTCCAACCCAAGTATTGTTAGGTATTTTTCTCTGTAAAGATAGCAAGGTGTTTAGCAACTCAAATCTATCTCCCACTAACCACAAAATACAGCCAAGTCAAACAATTCAAGAAAGTATTTCCTATTCTTCCTCTGTATTATGATAGTAAAGCCTTGGCAAGGGAGTTAGTTCCACTTCAAAACAGCTCAAAGGAAAAAGGAAAAAAGCCGCCTCTATGGGACACACGTGTATTAAGGATTCAATTTCTAAGAGCAAATATCCTGGGTAGAGTCCCTGTGAAATTTTTCTTCAAACTTCCCAATCAAAATTTGAAATCACAGTGTTACTACACAAAAATAAAGTAATAAGCTGAATTTCAAGATAAGCATATCACTACAGAAATAAGAGTAAAAACAAATGTTAACTCATCACTTTTTAGATCGTTTTATGTTCTACTTCTTTAAGTATAAAGTCTCTAGGTATATGTATATTATATATATATATATGCATATATGTGTGTGTGTGTATATATATCTCAATTTGAGGTCTCTGGGTATATGTATACATATCTCAATTTAAAGAATAAGAAGCAGATTAGAGAAATAAACCACATATCAGAAACAAGAAATCAAGTAAAGCTAAGACATTAAGACTTGCCCTGTACTTGAAGCATGGTGCACCTACAGAGCAGGAGCAAAGACAAAGAACCAAAGGGAAGATGCCCACACATGGCATTATTCACCTAAGAAACTGAATGTATTACAGATGCATAATACTCTATAAAGATCAAAAAAAAAAAAAAAGGCTCTTTAACGTATGTCCCTCATCTCCTTGAAAATACATATATATATATATTTATATATATATATATGTATGTTCTCTGCAATAGCAATAATAATTTGTCCATGTCTAGGTCATTTTGGCTTCCTTAGGATCTCTTGGGGTCAACTTTTTCACCAAATTCCTACTGACTCCAATTGCTCTACGACTCTGAGCAACTCTAAATAATGTCCATTTACATATTATCTTTCTTCAAGAAGCTAAGCAGAACTCTTCAAGAGCAAAAGACAAAAGTTAGCATATTTACGTCAAATTTTATACTGAGTAAATACACTCTGTTTTTAATATATAGAGAAATTTTACCTAAATTACCCATATACACCATGACGAAGAATTTTAAATAAATACCAAAATGCAGAAACTGTAGATCAGATTTTCTAACTAAAAAAATAACTAAATGTAAAACCCAAACACTTGGAAATAACCAATTAGAAAATGCAACAGAAAACAGAAAAAAATGTACTAAACTTGAATATTTTTTTAATGGTAAAATGAGTCATCAAACTAAAAAGCTTTTGCACAGTGAAGGAAACTATCAACAAAATTAAAAGGCCACCTACTGAATGGGAGAAGATATCTGCAAACAATATATCTGATGAGGGGCTAATATCCGAAATATACAAAGAAACTCATACAACTCAACATAAAAAAAAAAATCCCAATTAGAAAATGGGCAGAGAACCTGAACAGACATTTTTCCAAGGAAGACATACAGACAGCCAACAGACACATGAAAAGATGCTCAACATCACTAATCGTCAGGAAAAGGCAAATCCAAACTACAATGAGCTATCACCCCACACCTGTCAGAAAGGCTATTATCAAAAAGACAACAAAAACAAGTGTTAGGAGGGTGTGGAGAAAATTGAACCCTTGTGCACTGTTGGTGGGAATGTAAATTGTGCAGCCACTATGGAAAACAGTATGGAGTTTCCTCAAAAAGTTAAAAATAGAACTCTCATGTGATCTAGCAATTCCACTTCTGGATATTTTTCCAAAGAAAACTAAAACACTGATTCAGAAAGATACATGGATCCCTACGTTCACAGCAGCATTATTTACAATAGCCAAGATATGGAAGCAACCTAAGTGCTCATTGACAGATGGATGGATAAAGAAGATATATATAAAATGGAATATTACTCAGCCATAAAAAGGAATGAAACCCTGCCATTTGTGACAAGGACGAACCTAGAAGGTGGTATGCTAAGTGAAATAAGTCAGAGAAAGAGAAATACCGTATGACTTTACTTACCTGTGGAATCTAAAAAACAAATGAACAAATATAATAAAACAGAAACAGATTAATAGAACAAACAGGTGGTCGCCTAAGAGGTACAAACTTCCAGTTATAAATGAGTCACAGAGATGAAATGTACAGCATGAGGAATACAGTCAACAGCACTGTAATGTCTTTGTATGGTGACAGATGGAAACTAGACTTATCATGGTGATCATTTTGTAATGTACATAAATATCAAATTACTGTGCTGTGCACCAGAAACTAACATAGTGTTGTAGGTCAATTATACTTCAAAACAAACAAACAAATTCATGGAAAAAGAGATAAGAGGAGAAGAGAGGGGGATTTGGATGAAGGTGATCAAAGGGTAGAAACTTCCAGTTATATGATAAATATGTATTAGGTATGCAATGTACAACATGATTAATTAACACTGCTGTATGTTATATATGAAAGTTAGAATAAATCCTAAGAGTTCTCATTACAAGGAAATATTTGTATCTACACGAAACGATGTTCACTAAACCTGTAGTGATCACATGATAATATATGTAAATCAAATCATTATGCTGTACGCCTTAAACTTACACAGTGCTGTATGCCAGTTACACCTCAATAAAACAGGAAGAAAAATTTTAAAAAGAATAAATCATAAACTAGTTTATTTCAAAGATATAAGATATAAAAATCATGAAATTAAGAATTGCTTTTAACTACCAAGTAAAAACTTTTTTAATATATTATGTTTAAATTTATGCTACTCAATTTTGGAGGTAACCAAGGCTATTAATCGACATTGATCTAAAAGAAGTAGGGGGACTTCCCTGGCGGTCCAGTAGTTAAGACTCCGAGCTCCCAACGTAGGGGGCCCAGGTTCGATCCCTGGTCAGGAAACTAGATCCCACATGCTACAACTAAGAGCCTGAATGCTGCAACTAAAAGATCCCACATGCCACAACTAAGACCAGGTGCAGCCAAATAAATAAATAAATACTAAAAAAAAAAAAAGGCAGTAGGAAATCTGACTGAATCAATAACTACAGATCCGATTCAGTGGGGTTGCAGGGGGAAAAGAAACAAAAAATTATTTTTAAAAGATATATACAAACGTGAAGTTTCTCAACATTTAAAGAACAGGTAATACATTTTACAGTAACTTTTAAAAGAAAGGATCATTCTGATGCTCTGGAGTACAGAAAAACATGGGACACTTACTAATTTACTACAGAAAAGAAACATACTATAATGCAAAGCATCAACATGTCAAAAATAAAAATCATAATATAACATGCCCCAAAATACCTGATAACATTCAAAGTCTATTCTTAATGATAATTCTTAGTGAAGAAAGAAAAGAATGCTTCCTTAACATGATAAAAATATCAATCCAAGCCAACAGAGACTGCCTACCAGAACACACTGAATAAAGCAGCAATAATAACCAAGACATTTTTGAAAATAACGGAAGAAGATTTGAGCTATATTAAAATGCTAAAATATATTAATTAAAACAATGTGAGGCTAAGAAATGGTGATAAGCTTCAACCAACAGTTGTAAACAAATTTTTCAAGAAAAATTGGAAATGTAGATTTAAGTGAAATCTCTCAGGTTACTCTGTTGGCTTAAATTTTTGAAAGCGTTGTATATTTCCAAAGAAAGCATTGCTGTGGGCTAAATCAGCCACAGTGGACCTCAGCCCTCTACACACCCAGCACTTCCTGCCTCACCCTGAGCTCAAGCTGCTTCCTGTGTCTAGACAGCCCTTTCCTCTCCCTCCACCCATTCAAAGCAACCCACCCAACAAGGTGTGGCTCACAGGCCATCGCTCTACAGAGCTTCTTAGCATCTCTAGAAGGAATCACCATTACTTCCCTCTACTGCAGTTCTTATCACAGCTTTAACATTACAAGTTATTCAATGTGTTCTCTCTCTCTTCCTCTAGACTGGAGAGTAGAACACTGTCCAAGAATAATATGTACTACTATCTATTGGCCATATCTGTGCCAAGCGCTGTGATGAAACTCTGCACACAACTTCTATAATCCTCTCAACAAATGCAGAATAAACGCTGTCCCCGTTTTACAGATGAGTGGGTGTAAATAACTAAACAGGCCCTGGAAGAAACAGGATGCTAATTCTTTTTGCCAGATTTCACCAACTACATCACAGTTGGTCTGAATTTAACTGACTTGGTGTTCTCCTCTGAAAGAAGGGTGAGAGATAATGGCTAAAAGAAAAAGGAGACTGAGGTTAGGACTTGGTGGTGTTGGTAGGGGAGGGGTTTGTACCCTAGAAACAGGATATGAGAATCACATGAAGCACAAGACTGACTACTAAGTATTCTAATTCTGTATTTGAAATTGATTTCTATAATTTGTATCCAAAATAACCTTTTACTTTAGAAATTTTTATTGATTCAGTTGAACTCTATGTACTCAGTGGGGGAAAGAAGAACAAATGGGAACTGTACTATAGTCTGAAAGAAAGTTTGAGCTTTTGAAAAGACAAGCTTTTGAAATATCCTTAATATTCTTTTCATTTTAAGCTCAGCATAACGTTTTTATAACACCTAATTTGCAACAGTTTTGTTGGAACTAAAAACTAAAAATAAGTCATCTCTGAGGTAGCTATACAAGCTTACCTTGAAAGAATTCAAAATAATAATTTGTTGATAGCTTCTAAAGATAAAAGCACTTTGGGATGTTTCAGGAGCTGTGAGTGAAAAAAGAGAAGACAATCTAATGATAAAGTCCTTTCACAAGGTGATCTGAAATGTCCATTTAATCATTTATCCTAAAGAACACAACCTTGTTGAAACATCTTGAAAAGTACAATACATCTCACATAGAGAAACATCTGTGCCGACGAAAAAGAAATGGTCTTTTAAAAGTGCTGTCAGTTACTAAACAGAAATGTAGTCTTTTAAAGTGGTATTATTAAAGAAATCATCAAGATGGCACGCTTCCTCTTCTTTTCGGATCTTTGAAATATATACTTTTTAAGTTCCATTTATAAAAAAAAAAAAAGCAAAGATATTGAATAAAACTTAAGCATTTATCTGGCCGTTTCTACACTCGTTCAATCTTTGTTTGAGGTTAGAAAGCTATAAAGTTCAATCAGTCATACCTTGGCTCAGATTTTAAGCTGTTCATATTTAATATCTGTTCTTTATAGCAGAAATACTTGACTCTCCTTCTGAAAGAAAAAAAGGCCCCTAATTTAAGATATTATTATATCATAGAACAAGAGTCAGCAGACCAAACAGAACCCATGACCTGTTTTTGTAAGGCCTGCTCCCCAACAATAATTTTTACATTTTTAAAGGGTTATTTTATATCTACACACACACACACACACACACACACACACACACACACAAAATGCCTGTAAACATATATATGTATGTGTGTGTGTGTGTGTGTGTGTGTGTGTGTGTGTTTGGAAAAATAAATATATATACACATATATACACACACCCCCAGACACCTTACATGGCCAGCAAAGTCTAGAATATTTACTTTCTAGCTCTTGATGCAAAAGTTTGCAGACCCCCCAATCACAGAGCATAGAGAGTCTTTATAACTGTGGCCTCAGGACACGTAGGGCACTGACTTCATACTACTCTCTGAGCTGCCAAAGGGACTGATTTTTTTAAATATCTTTTACATTTATCCCAGAGACAAACTACTCGAGCCCGGCGGCTTCAAGTTGACAACGTCATTTCAAGAAGCAGCTCTCCTCTCAATACTTGAAAATACTGAGCTTTCAGATGGGTGCTTGTCTCCCAGATGGAGGTTAAAGGAGCAGGACATGATATTTCCCACACGTTTCTCCCTCATCCCCTTTCTTCCAGGCACACTCTCACTCCTCATTCAAACCCAGATGGAAAGTTTCATCCTCAATGAATCTCCAAACTCTCCAAATTAGCGAAGTTAGCTGTACCCTTCAATGCTCTCAGTACACTCTGTACAAACTTCTACTACACAATTTACTGTAATGTTTTACCAGGCTTTTGTTTACATTTCAAACAATGTTGACTTCTTGGTGACAAGGACCCTGTCTTGCTCAATTCTGCACCCCTAGCATTTAGCAGAATGCCTTCCCCATGGCAGGGGGGCAGGGCGGGGATTAGTTTCCTGAAGCTGCCCTAACAAATTACCACAAACTTGGTGGCTAACACCGAAGTTCCACTCTCACACTTCTGGAGGCCAGAAGTCCAAAATTAAGGTGGTGACAGGGACACACCACTCAGAAGGCTCTAGAAGAGAATCTATTCCTTGCCTCTTCAAGCTTCTGGTGGCTGCTGGCATTATACGGTGTTTCTTGGCTTGCGGCAGCATCCCTCCAATACCTGGCTCTGTCTTTATACTGCCTTCCTCTCTTCTGACTCTTATAAGGACACTTATGGGATTTAGGGCTCACCCAGGTAATCCAGAATAACCTCATCTCAAGGTCCTTAACTTGAGTGCATCTGCAAAAACTCTTTTTCCAAATAAGGTAACATTCACAGGTTTGACAAATTCAGAAATCGAAAAATCTTTTTGAGAGCCACCATTCGACCCATTGCAGTAGACATTCAGTAGATACGTGTTTCCTTGCCTTAGATCCAAATGAAATAAACATCTTCCCAAAAGAGGAAAAATGGATAAAGAATAGCCTTTACTTTGTTCCCTTCTTTGCTAATGTCCTGCTTGAAAAGCAACCACTGAGGCACAGCCAGAAGCCTAAGCAGCATTTTCTTGCTGATCCCTAAGAATTACTCTACATAGTGCCAACAACAAATCTTTGGAGACGATATCTTTATTCTGATGAAAACAATCCAGTTATATATCCTTTTTCACAAACCAACATACTTGTTCACATGGTAATTTTACAAAGACCTTCTCTGGGTGAGGTCTTGATCTCTTCAAATTATTTATGTAAGGACATGAATGTGTAATTTCACTTGAGTGGCTGAAAGTCAAACTATTAACAACTCACTCTGATAGGAAACTTAACCAAGAGTTAAAGCCTTATTTTTCAAAAATTTAGGCTTTTGGGCTCCCCTGGTGGCGCAGTGGTTGAGAGTCCGCCTGCCGATGCAGGGGACGCGGGTTCGTGCCCCGGTCCGGGAGGATCCCACATGCCGCGGAGCGGCTGGGCCCGTGGGCCATGGCCGCTGAGCCTGCGCGTCCGGAGCCTGTGCTCCGCAGAGGGAGAGGCCACAAGAGTGAGAGGCCCGCGTACCGCAAAAAAAAAAAAAAAAAAATTTAGGCTTTTGATCTGTTACGGACAGAATGTGCGTATCTGCCCAAAATGTTTTTGTTGAAGCCTAACCCCCCAATGTGACTGTATTTGGAGATATGGCCTATGAGGAGGTGATAAGGTTAAATAAGGTAGGGCTCTAATCCAATAGGGCTGGTGTCCTTAGACACCAGTGCACACTGTCTCTGTCATGTGAGGACACAGGGAGAAGATGGCTATCTGCAAGCCAGGAGGAAAGTCCTCACTACAGACCAACCCTGGTCTGGGACTGTCAGTACCCAGAACTGTGAGGAAATAAATCTGTGTTGCTTAAGCTACTGAGTCCGTAGCATTTTGTTAAGGCAGCCCATCCAAACTAAGGCAAGATCTAAACACAACCCCATGCGCATTATACATACTCAGTGAGAATTAGATTTTCATGACTGTGATTGTTCCCAGTACACAGTTTATGACTTCACAACAAGACTTTTCAGAAAATATTTTAACTATATGGAGATCAAAGATTATTATGATTTCCAACTTAAAGTTAGAAACTGGGATAACAATCTCAAATCTTTTTAAAACTAAATTAGGGCTAAAGTAATTTTTCTGCCCAAGGTTTGAAGAGATCAATGAACTACTCTTAAAATAGAAACCTCTAGCAAATTATGAAAATAGTGCTAGCAGTACAATGTGTCCGTAGACTCCTAACCTTAGAATAAAACACCCTTAGTACTCCACGATATCAGGATGCCAATAATAATGAAAACTCACAAAGGAGAGAATTTAAGAAAAATGGCAATCACCCTGCAGTAAGATGTAGTGGAAAAGTTACTTCCTAACTCTTATCACATCAAGCAGCAGGCAACCAATGGCATCACATCTAAGAGGGGGCTCCTCACACTGTAGACACCAGAGATTTGTATGTCGGTTACTAAAATGTTCTTGCAATGGCAGTACATTACCAAAAAAAAAAAAAAAAAATTTTGTCAAACAGAGTTGTCTTAAGGAAATGGTGCATTTAAAATGGGTAAAAGAAAAAGCAAAATGCTAAAGAAAAACACTATTTTATATTATAAAACAAACTTAAAACAAATTAAAAAGGAAAAGTTAATGACACCATAAGTCATTTAGTCCAGTAAAATCATACATATTTAAAGTCTCTCTCAAAAAGAAAAACAGGAATGGCAGTATTAACATCAGTCTAGGATGAATTTAATTTTAAAGGCATTCAGTACAAAAAAGAAGGATAATTTTAAAAAGAGTCATGGAGTTATATGTCCCTAACAATACACAGGTAAATATACAAGCAAATCTACCAAAATTTAATGAAGACATAAAATTATAAAACTTAAAATAAAACACAGAAGAGCTTCATAATAACAGATTTGCCAATGATTTCTTGGATATGACACCAAAAGCAGAGGCGACAAAAGAAAAAACAGATAAACTGCACTAAAGCAAAACTGAGAGCTTCTGTGTATCAAAATGATACTATCAACAGAGTGAAAAGGCAACCCACAGAATGGGAGAAAAATATTTGCACATCATGTATTTGGTAAGAGGTTTGTATCCAGAATATACAAAGAACTCCTACAATTCAACAATAACAAAAATCCAACTAAAAACTGGGCAAAGGACTTAGACATTCCTCCAAAGAAGATACACAAATGTTCAGTAAGCACATGAAAAGATGCTCAACATCACTAATTATTACAGAAATGCAAATGAAAACCACAATGAGATGCTACTTCAAACCCATCAGAATGGCTTTTTTTAAAAGTCCAGAAAATAACAAGTAATAGCCAGGATGCAGAGAAACTGGACCCCTTGTGCACTGCTGATGAAAATGCAAAGTGGCATAACTACTGTGGTAAATGGTATGGTAAGTCCTCCAAAAATTAAACGAAGAATTACAACAATATACAGCAATTCCACTTCCAGTTACATACCCCAAAGAATTTAAAGCAGGGAATCAAAAGACATTCAAACATCCATTTTCATGTAGCATACATACAATGTAATATTATTCAATCTCAAAAAAAGAAAGAAATCTTGACACATGCTATAATATAGATGAACTTTGAGGACATCATGCTAATTGAAATAAGCCAGACACAAAAAGACAAATAATATATGATGCTAGTTATATGAGGTATCTAAAACAGTCAAACTCAAAACATCAGAAAGTAGGGTGGTGATTGCCAAGGGCTGTGGGGAGGGGGATGGTTACCTTTTATGTCACTTATATTTCACAACAATTTAAAATAACAAAAAATAAATTTTAAGTTTAATGAAGATGTAAAAATATGATTAGAATGTAAAACTCAATACACCACACTTTTTGAATTAACAAATTTAACAGAACAGATATAAGTTAGAACATAAAACAATTTAAAATAAATCAACAAACAATTTAGCAGATGAAAAACAGAAAATCACATTCCTCAACAGAGAAGATACCGCTATTCAAATCTCTCGGGAATATTTATAAAAGTAAATCATATACTTAGACATTAAAAAAAAAATCTTAGTGATTTAAAAATGAGAATGTTTTACAGATTACAATCTCTGAATGTAAATCAAAATTCAGATGGAAATACAGAATGGAAGACCTAAAAATAATAATCAGAAATTTAAAAACACATTCCTAGAAACTCTTGATTCAAAGAAGAAATAAAATTACCAACTATCTAAAAACAATGAAAAGGGAAGTAATTCCTCAATAAAAACACATAGAATATAGCAAAGGATATATTCAGAACAATATTTCTAATGTCAATGCCTTCATAGTTAAAGGTTTTTTTCTTTTTTTTTTGAATAAAAGACAAAGCAAAAAGAAACAGATGAGGACAGAGAATTGAAAAAATATAAGCAAAAAGTCATGAAAAAGAAAACAAGGAAAAAACAGAGTAGAAATGATTTTAAAAAACCAAAATAATTTTTATAAAAGAAAACTAATAAAACAGCAAAGCAACACATGGACCATTTATGGAAAGAACAGTTAAAAAAAAGACAATATTGGGAATAAGAAAAAAGTGTGTTACAGTAGAAATGTAATTATGCATTAGGGAATACTATAATACATGCTATACCAAGGTAACAAATTTAAAAGCCTATAAAGCAAATGGGTACATACAGATATCCAGAGATCACAGGTACAGAAGAGACTGGTGGTTGCCAGAGGCTAAGTATGGGGGTGGGCAAAATGGGTTGAAGTGGTCAGAAAGTACAGCCTTCTAGTTATAGAAGAAGTAAGTCCTGAGGATGTAATGTAAAGCATAGTGACTACAGTTAACAGTAAGGCATCAGATATTTGAATGTTGCTAAGAGAGTAGATCTTAAAAGTTCTCTTCACAAGAAAAAAGCTATTGTAACTATGTGTGGTGACAGATGTAAACTAAGCTTACTGTGGTAATCAATTCAGAAATCACCTGAAACTAATACAATGTAATACATGTCAATTATATTTCAATATAGAATAAATAATTTTAAAAAGCAAATGGAATATTTCCTAGCCAAAACTTGATCCGAAAAGAAGCTGAAAACTTTAATGGACAGATATACAGACAAAATTGGAAAAAAGATTACATATGTACCACTGGGGTAACATTAAAAAAAAAAAAAAAAAAACCAACTATGATCCAGGGGTTCACACCTGAGTATTAGCTTTTAAGAGACAGTTCCAATTACAGTGCAAGGAAAGACATGAATACTTTCTAAGTTAATTTATGTATCCACCAAAATTATTATACAAAAATCTGATTCAGCACCAAGAAAAATATTATAGACCAATCTCACTTGTGAATACAGACGTACATATTCTAAATAACTTTCCAAGTTATCAAATAGAATCAAGCAAAGTTATATAAAGTAATAAATTATTTTTTAAAAGGGTTTGCTCCTAATGCAAGGATAGTTCAATACTAGCAAATCCTCCAATGCTTGATAACAGTCAACTAAAGGAGAAAAAAAATTTTCCATCAGTAGATTATACATGCGCACACACACACACACAGTCCAACAGGTATTACCAGAGGAAAAGAAAAGAATGAAATCTAAGCACATTTAAGCTAAGCAGATATAAAGAAACTACTTATGTAAGTTGAACACCCTACAAATTCATAATGTTTTTGAGACCAAAAAGTTTAAGTCACAAGGCAACCAGGTGAACTAGGTTCCAGTTCATAGGACTCACCCTTCATAGAGAAGTAGGAATTGCCTTTGGCCATGATAATGGAAAAAGAGTGAACAGTCATAAAAGCTGATAAGAAACACGAAACAGAAGGGTTGTTGCCAGGGTCCAAGGATAGGGGGTAACGGAGAGGTGCTGTTCAGTGGGTACAGAGTTTCAGTTGTGCAAGATGAAAAAGTCTGAGATGTGAAGCACAACAATGTGAATACAGTTGACATGACTGAACTGTGAGTTTAAAAATAGTTAAGATGGTAAATTTTATGTTAGTTTTTTTTTACTACAATTAAATTTTTCCTTTTAATTTTTAAGCAATATAAAACCGCTAAAATAGTAATAAATTTTTAAAAGCTGAATGTGGGCTAGCAAAGTCACTTAGTATCCCAGGAAGCCCCAGATGCAAGGACACTTCACAGCCACTCACCTACTCTTCTGCATAATCCTCCTCCAGGTGCTAAGACAAAAGACTAGAAAAAGAACAGGAGACCTAAGAGAGCTACTCTTGGAAATGTTGGCATGCAGGTAGGGATCAGCTACCACTGGGGGACATGCATAAAAACTGGCTTCATCCAAGACTCTAACATCAAATGAAGCAAATGCCATCTGCCACAGAGAGAGGGACAGTAAATACTCCTTCTCCCTCCAGGCAAAGGTGGACTGTGCTAGAGGAGGAGAAGAAGTTATCTGCCACTGGGAGAGAGAGAGAGAGAGAGAGAGAGACCCTCTGCCTAGCCCTCTTCCGAGGTTCAAAGGATAGTAGCCACCGGGTGAGA
Source organism: Lipotes vexillifer (assembly GCF_000442215.2). Taxonomy (NCBI): domain Eukaryota; kingdom Metazoa; phylum Chordata; class Mammalia; order Artiodactyla; family Lipotidae; genus Lipotes; species Lipotes vexillifer. The sequence continues at coordinate 1,297,444 of NW_006771679.1, forward strand.
AAGAAAAATCATGAACACAACTGCCCTGCACTGAACACTAGGTAAAACTCATCTGATCCTGGGGTAAGGCAAGACACTCACTGAGGCCCAGAATTCTACAGTGATACAAATAAGACATCAGCCATACTGATGTAAGAAGAGAAAACTCACTGGCACAAAAGCCTACCATTGACACAAGGCAGAGTTTGGCTACCACAAGAGAAAGGGACAGACATGCTGACAAAGTCCCAGCTCAGACTTAGTCATCCAGGCCAGCCTAAAACTGCATCGGGGGTAGGGAAACTGAGACCCCACCCACTCATCCATCCACAACTTCACCCAGACTACTTCCAAGATAGACTCAAAAAGCACAGAAAGGGGTCCCTTGTGTCACTGGAGTTCAGGACTAGCAGAAAGTTGAGGGTATAGCAGGAACACTGAGAAGAAAAATTCTGTGGCACTCCAGGTCTCACAGAAGTCTGCAGGTAAAGCAATGCATTCTTGGAGAAACTTGAAGTCTCTGGTGATATGACAGTTCACTAGTAACAACAAAGCAGTAACTCAGCACATATACTGAGCAAACTGATTCATTTACCTGCCTCGACAGACACGAACACCTTGCAGAATAAAAGGCACATCCATGTCTTAGCATAATAACTTTTCATCTCACTATGTACTATTCTTTTACATAATGTCATGCAGCCAATCAAAAATTACAAGACACCAAAACAAAGCAAGGATACCCAATGTCAAGGGATAAAGCTATCAACATAATCAGACCCTGAGATGGCAGAGATGTTGAAACTATCAAATAGAGACTTTGTAATTAAGATGTTTAAAAATCTAGAGAAGGGCTTCCCTGGTGGCGCAGTGCTTGAGAGTCCGCCTGCCGATGCAGGAGACGCGGGTTCGTGCCCCGTTTCGGGAAGATCCCACATGCCGCGGAGCGGCTGGGCCCGTGAGCCATGGCCGCTGAGCCTGCGCGTCCGGAGCCTGTGCTCCGCAAATGGGAGAGGCCACAACAGTGAGAGGCCCGCATAACGCAAGGAAAAAAAAAAAAAAAAAAAAAAAAAAAAAAAACAAAAAAAAAAAAAAAAAAAAAAAAAAAAAAAAAAATCTAGAGAAAAAGATAGACAACATGAATAATCAAAAACTCAGCAAAGATGTGGAAACTTTTTTTAAGTTCTACGAAAATACTAGACAAATTACTTTATCTCAAAGATGAAGAATGCTTTCACTGAGCTTACAAAACACTAGACACAGCAGGAAGAATTAGTAAATTTGAGGACAGATCAATAGAAATTATTCTGACTGAAAACTGAAGGGGGGAGTGCAGAGAATCCAAGACCTCTGAAGCAATATCAATTAGACTAATGTACTTGTCAAAATAGTCCACAAGGAGCAGCAGAAAGGAGGCAGAAGAAATGTTTAAAAAGATAATGGATGAAAAATTAGGAAGGACAATAAGCTACAGATCAAAGAAGCTTAGAGAACCCCAAGCAGTACAATTATAAATGATAACACACCTATGCACTTCACAGCCAGGGTAAAAAAAAAAAAAAAAATTAAAAAAAAATCCTGAAGGCAGCCAGAGAAAAAGAGAAATATTACTTATAGAAGAACAAAGATCAGACTAATAAAAGACATCTCTCAGAAACTATGTAAGCTATGGGATAATAGAGCAATATCTTTAAAGTAATGGGGAGAAAACTGTGAGCCTGGAATTCAAAACCCAAATAAAATATTTCAGAAACAAAGGCAGACAGACTTTTTCAGACAAGCAAGAGCTGAGAACAGTCATTGCCAGCAGACCTGCTCTACAACTAAAGAAATTTCTTTAGGCAAAAGTAACATGATACTCGATAGAAATGTAGAACAAACAAATAAAGAACGCTGGAACTAGAAAAGACATCAGTGAACACACACACACACACAAAAATATATATATATATATGTATATATATGTAATTGACTCTTTAAAGCAAAAATAGTATCTAGGAAATTATGGTTTATAACACGTATAAGTAAAATATATTAAGAAAATAGCATAAGCAAAGTGAGAGGAAAAAAATGACAGCATACCACTGTAAAATTCTAACATCATACAGGAAGTGTGAGAAGTTAATGATGTATGTTGTAAACCCTAGAGTAACCACTAACAATATAAAACAAAGAGCTGTAATTAATAAGCCAAAAGTGAAGATAAAATAGAATATTAAAAAATAATCAAGCCTTAAGAAGGCAAGATGCAGGAAAATAATAGCAAAGAACATATGAGACAAATAGAAAACAAACAGCAAGCTAGTAGATAGAAACCTAATCACATCAAAATGTTTAATGTAAATGATCAAATGATTCCAGGTAAAAGTTGGAGACAGTAAGATTGTATTAAAGACAGTAACACCCAATTATACGTTGTCTACACAAGAAAAAGGGGGATATTACATGATGATGTAGGGGTCAATTCATGGAGAAAACATAGCAATCCTAAATTTGTTTGCACCTAATAACAGAGCTTCAAAATACATAAACAAAAGCTGATAAAACTGAAAAGAGAATTAGAATAATTCGCAATTGAATTTCAATACTTAAACCCCGCTCTCCCAAAAACCTTCAGAACAAGGAGACAAAAGAAAAATCAGTTAACAATGTAGAAGACGTGAAGAACATTAACCAACTTTCCAAACTGACATTTGTAGGATATAGGTCTAATATACATATAGACTGCTCTACCCAACAATGCAGGATCCACTGTTTTCAACTGTACATGTAACCTTCACCAATACTAACCACATTCTGAGCCATAAAACAAATCTCAGCAAATTTTTAAAGACCCAAAATCATACATACCCTGAAAACCATGGAATTAAACTAGAAACCAATATAAGTATATCTCAAAATGCCCAAGTATTTGATTATTAAAATACATAATTCCAAATAATCCAAGATCAAAGAAGGAATCACAATGGAAATTAGAAAATCTTTGGAACTGAATAAAAATGTAAAATAACAGAGCTCAGAGTAAAATGTATAGCATTACATACATTATGTAAGAAAAAAAGGTCTCAAACCAATATTTTAAGCTTCCATCTTAAGAAACTACAAAAAGAAAAAAGTAAACCTATAACAAGCAGAAAGAAGAAAATAATAAAGATCAGGAATCAATGAATTAGAAAAAAGTAAAATACTAGAGGAAAAAATTAATGAAACCGAAAGCTGGTTCTTTCAAAACATCAATAAAATTGATAAACCTCTAGCCAAACTGATCAAGACAAAAATACAAAAGTCACAAGTCACCAAAATTGGGAATAGAGTGTTATCAGTGCAGATCCTACAAATATTAAAAGAATAAGGTAATATGAACAACCTTATGCCAATAAATTCTATAACATATAAAAAGCCAAATTCCTTCAAAACCACAAACTAAGAAGGTTCACTCAAAAATTAATTTATAATCTGAATAGCCCTATAAGCATTGAATAAATTGAAAACCTTCCTAGAAAGAAAAATAAGCCTCTAAATCCACATGAATTCTCTGGTGAATTCGTCCACACTTCCAAGGGAGAAAAAATACCAATTCTACACAAAGTATCCCAAAAAAGAAGAGGACAGAACACTTCCCAAGTTATTTTCGGAGGCTACAAATACCCTGAAAGAAAAATCAGATAAAGACACTACAAGAATAAAAGCTAACTTTTAAAAAATTCTTAACAAAATATTAGAAAATCAAATATAGCTATACATAATAGGATAGTGCATCAAGACCAAGTAAGGCTTATATAAGGAATAAGGAATGTCTGGTACAATGTTGAAAACTTAAGCAGTGCAATTAATTCACTGTATCAACAAACTAAAAAAAGAAATTATATTATCCCAATAGATATAAAATAGCCAAAAACCTACAATGTACTTAGAATTAAATTTAATTAAAGAGAAAACAATCATTACAAAAATATATTAAAATCTATTTGAAGGATAAAAAATAAGATTGAACAAATGGAAAGACAACCATATTTTTGAATTGGGATGATAAAGTGAAATAACATTAGAAATAGAGATAACATTAAAATATTAATTGTCCCCGGATTATATATAAATTTAGTGCAATTAAATCACAATAGGGTTTTTATGTATCTTTTGCCCAGGGGAGGTAGACAATGAATACAATACTCCTAAGATATGAACCCTAGTTATATGTCTGAGAATATCTAAGAAAATCAGTTTTAAAAGGAAAAAAACCCAGTACCAGAAGATGTGACACATATATACAATGGAATATTACTCAGCCATAAAAAGAAACGAAATTACATTATTTGTAGTGAGGTGGATGGACCTAGAGACTGTCATACAGAGTGAAGTAAGTCAGAAAGAGAAAAACAAATGTCATATGCTAACACATATATATGGAATTAAAAAAAAAAATGGCTCTGAAGAACCTAGGGGCAGGACAGGAATAAAGACGCAGACGTAGAGAATGGACTTGAGGACACAGGGAGGGGGAAGGGTAAGCTGGGACGAAGTAAGAGAGTGGCATGGACATATATACACTACCAAATGTAAAACAGATAGCTAGTGGGAAGCAGCCGCAGAGCACAGGGAGATCAGCTAGGTGCTTTGTGACCACCTGGAAGGATGGGATAGGGAGGGTGGGAGGGAGACACAAGAGGGAGAGGATATGGGGATATATGTATACATACAGCTGATTCACTTTGTTATACAGCAGAAAGTAACACACCATTGTAAAGCAATTATACTCCAATAAAGATATTAAAAAAACAACAATCCAGTACTATCATAGGATATACGAAAACCACTGTGGAATTTATATTTACTGGGAAAGGGATACATTACCTTAAAAATGGTTCTGATACAATGGACTGGATATGAATCTGAAAGTAAGTAAAAGTGGACCCCCTCCCTCCCCTCTCATACCACATATACAACTAAAAATTCCAAATGGACTAAAGATAAGATCAAAGTGGAAAGAAAAATTAAATCTAAGTATAGGACATTACATATTTATTTTACCAATGGAGAAAGTCTTTTAAAAACGTAAAACAAAAACAGTAAACCAGAGAAACAGAGAGGAAAAAAATTGATTATATTAAAATTTAAAATGTTAGGGACTTCCCTGGTGGTGCAGTGGTTAAGAATCCACCTGCCAATGCAGGGGACAGGGGTTCGAGCCCGTGGTCCAGGAAGATCCCACATGCCGTGGAGCAACTAAGCCCATGTGCCACAACTACTGAAGCCCACGCACCTAGAGCCCGTGCTTCGCAACTAGAGAAGCCACCGCAATGAGAAGCCTGCACAGCGCAAGGAAGAGTAGCCTCTGCTCACCACAACTAGAGAAAGCCTGCGCGCAACAACGAAGACCCAACAAAGCCAAAAATAAATAAATAATTTTTTTTATTTAAATGTTAACATATCAAAAGATACTTCTTAAACAGACAAGAGGCCAAAGATTAGTTTTTGAAAAAATTATCTGCAATGCAGGCATCAGACAAATGGTTAATAGCTGTAATATATAAATAACGCTCACAAAAGGACAATAACCAAATAGAAAAATGAACAAAGAATAAAGGGCAACTCTTAGAAGAATACCAATTTACCTACAAACATAGGAAAAGATGCTCCAGGTCACTAGAAGTCAGGAAATAATAACTGAAGTTAACAATGAGATACCACTACACAACTATCATACTAGAAAAGTGTCATCTATTGCTGATGGAGTTTATGGGAAAGGGTATTGCCCTGCTTTGCTGGTGGCAACATTTTGAATCAATAATGCCACCCTGGTGATCAATCCCACAAGTCTGTAATATAAAGATATTTATTACAATATTGGTTTTAGTAGCAAAAACTGGAAACAAAGTATTGCCCATCAGTAAGTTAACAGACTATAAAATAACCATACCTTGCAATATATACAACAGTTTTGTTTTTAATGGATTAGAATTGTTGCAGCTAAGTGGAAGGATTTCCCTTAGGCAGGACGAAATGGAAAAAAAAAAGAGTCTCCAAAAAATAATCTCATTTTTGTAAACGTGATCAAAAATCCATGTATGCAGATGCATCTGTAACACTTATGGATATGGAGAAAAATATTAAGACACATAATACTGATAGTTATGATGAGGGTTATGAGGGAATATAATGCTATTGTTGACTAGAGGAAGCAGGGAAGCTAAGTAAAAAAAAAAGAGAAAGGAGTTCACTATAAAATCCAGTTTAAAGTCTCCACACACATGTACCTACTTTTATCAGAGAGAGAGATTTGTAAACCCTGCCTAACAAGTGAGTTTCCTCAAAACACAGCTTATTTCCTATAGATCTTAAGTGGTAATCCTTTGAAAAACTAAGTCATAAAGGCAAGAATAAATTCACATGTAAATATTATAAATATCTAGCTCTGAGTTGGTTGTAAACATTAAATAATACCTTTAAAATGTATATACACATTTTATGTACAGTAAATGCGCAATATAATTTTTGAAAGAGAAAACACTTAGAAAACCACGTTTAAATGGAAAAAGGTTTTCTGATAAGGTTGAAAGTACTTAAAAGAGACTATAACATAAATCTAAGAATATCTAGTGTATTATTTTTCGGCACATAAAAGATCTACATGAAGAAAATAAACTGAAGCAGAATACACTAGCATGGCCCTTCCTTTGGGCTTAACTGTGCTGCATTTTCCCCAATCTGCCTATACGTTGGGACAAAGCCCATGTTCTATTTATCTTAGTATTCTCAGCACCTAACATAAGCCCTGCTATGTGCTAAGTGATGAAGCATCTCCCTAACTTCCTTCAGAGTATGGATGCATTCCAATTGCAGTCTCTTCTAGGATTAATTAGGTTGATCTCTCCGAGCTGTTATATTTGGGGTTTTATATACCCCTTTAAAGTATGTTTTGGAAGGAGATAAGAATTCATCCAGTAATATTCACTGAGCAGCACCTCTTTTGCGCAATGTGGACTTTCAAAATGTTGGCTTGTTAAGACTAAATGAAAGTTAGGAAGACAGCAGTGGAATGAAATGGGAACAAATTATTTTACTGGTGTTGGAAATCAAGGTTCTCGTTTTGACTTGGCTACCTTCTAGTTATTTTACCTTCACTGTGCCCAATCTACATTATAGGATTGTCAGGATGAAACTAAAACCACTCTGTAAAACCACCAAGCACTAAGAAATTCTTTTTTTGCTGGCCCCTGCTTCTCAAGAATTCTAAACTGTCTTAATTACAAAGCTGCTTATACATAAAACACAACTGCTTCAGCCTGGAGCCTTGGTAGAGTCCCAATATACTCAACAGAAAGTTCAGTGTACAATAAAAATACCGTCAATGCTCCTTATAGACTCATTAAGGGTTCATTTCTTTCTTATTATACAATCTCTCAAAATGAAGTATATCGTGTGTTTGCTTAAGTGTCCTGTATTTATACCTACGGTAGAAAAGCTAATGCACATTCCAGAGGATATCACTCTTTAAATATTCAACCACTCTACTGTAAAGTTCCTTTCTAAATATCCCTTCAACTGACTCTGACCTTCTGTAAAACTGATCGATTTTCAAGGTTTCCCTTCCATTGTTCTTACACAGAAAAAAAAAAAGATTTTATTCCTATATATAAAGGCTTTTGGTCAAGGCTAAAATTCCCAACATTTATAAATAAAACATATATCAAACCTCTTCAGCAATATGCAAAACTTTCATTAGATAACTTCATATAAAGTGTACTTTTAAATTTTTATTAATCAACCATCATTATCTTTGTTTATCCAAATAAACCTTCTCTAAATTCATTGTAACACTGTGTGCCCTACTAGCCAAGCATATGCCGGGATCTATTTTTGGAAAAGAAAATTTTCTGGTGATACAGCAAATGACAGAAGTTCGCCCAAACACCATAAAGCCATCAGCTCTAAAAGATAACAGAAAAAGAGGTGTGAAATCACCACAGATGCCAAAATAGCTGTTTTTAATTTGCTCTCTTCCACTTGCAGGTTTGCTGTTTCTTTTCTATAAAACATAAAACTTTTTCCATGAAGGATTTGTGCCACCTATCCACTTTCAAACCTTGAAACCTTTGATTTCCCAGCTAGGAGCAATTTTTCTCCCCTGCCTTTTGTTTAAGCATCTTACAGTACTTGATCCACGTATCACAAATTACTGTGAATTATAATTTTCTACAGAAGTCTTACCTCTCCTACTTGATTTTCAGCTCATTGGTGATGTCCTACCCATTTTCATATATAATTCCAGATACATGGCAGGAGCTAAATAAGCATAAGTCCAATGAGAAAGTAAGGCATTTTTTATACAGATAATATGTTTTTATTAATTTTATTATGCCTCTGACTTTAATAGCTTTATCAAACAGAATACATACTGGCCAGAATTTATTGGTCTACTATTAACATTATGGAATATCCTGTAGCAGTTGCCGCCTAAAATAATTTTTTGGATTAAGTCTCTTAAACACAGAATTGGCTTCTGCACTGAAGTAAATATTCTAGTAAAGGTATTCTAGTAAATGTATATCAATATAATCTACAAATGAAACAGCCTCTAAAGACAATATTTATTTGTACAATCTCCCATTCTTTTGCTCTAATTCTCTACGATAAAACTAATTGGAATAGCATATTTAATGCTGAAGGGAGGTAAGAGTAACACAGAGGACAGTTCAAAGGTTTTCCAGTCTTCAAATCTTTGCTTTAAAGCTAACTGGTTATTGATAATGATGGCATTACCCTGTGAAAATCAGTTTCCACATCTATTAAATAGAAACCATAATATCATACACATGTACTCAACGAATATTTAATAAAGGAAGGGAGGAAGGAATCTCATGTTTCTAATATATAATGCACTCCAGCAAACTTGTACAAAACTCAAATATGTGTAAGTCAAGGGACTAGACTTACATTTTAAAGGACACCCATTCCCAGAGACAAAGGAATATTACAAAATCTGTAATTATACACAATCTATTAGTGTCATTAAAAACAGATGTATAGCATTTTGTATGTTCTGTCACCTTATTATTGTTTTACAATTCATTAGCTTACCTCCACTAAGCACTTTCAATAAAGATTCACCAATTTTCAACACACCTAATGATTTCTTTGTCTCAACTGGATAATAAGCCCTGTTTCTCAAAACCAGAATCAAGATTTTCATTTTCCCCTTTTTCTACTCAGTTTGTTAATGAAAGGCATAAAAACAGTAAAATTCACAAATAATTTTCGAAATTATTATCAAAAATGGCAAAATCAGGGCTGGGGGGAGGGGAAAGACTGTTACATGGCCCCATCTTACAAGAGCTTAAAAAAACTCATTCATTCATGAACTGATGATGTTCGTAAGTCAAAATCCAGTGTACAAAAAGGTACTTCGGCAGTCTCCACATAGAGTATTCAAAGTGTCAATTATTTGAAAGTCAACTAGACATGCCTGTTTACTAAACAGTACATATTAAATAACCTAAGGGACTTTCCTGGCAGTCCAGTGGTTAAGACTTCGCCTTCCAACGCAAGGGGTGTGGGTTCGATCCCTGGTCGGGGAGCTAAGATCCCACATGCCTCTCAGCCAAAACACCAACAACATAAACCAGAAGCAATACTGTAACAAATTCAATAAAGACTTAAAACAATGGTCCACATCCAAAAAAAATCTTTACAGTAAATAAATAAATAAGCTAAGAAATGAAAAGCATAGTGCCTAATTTCTGTATGATAGTAGCTGCACAATAAAGAGTAGTTGTTTTGTTGCTGCTATTCATTCTCAGTGGCTGCTTTTAAGAGAGGCCATCAGTATACTAGAAGAGGGCTTCCCTGGTGGTGCAGTGGTTGAGAATCTGCCTGCTAGTGCAGGGGACACGGGTTTGAGCCCTGGTCTGGGAGGATCCCACATGCCACGGTGCAACTGGGCCCGTGGGCCACAACTGCTGAGCCTGCGCATCTGGAGCCTGTGCTCCGCAACAAGAGGGGCCGCGATGGTGAGAGGCCCATGCACCGCGATGAAGAGTGGCCCCCACTTGCCACAACTAGAGAAAGCCCTCGCACAGAAACGAAGACCCAACACAGCAAAAATAAATAAATAAATGAAGTCCTACCCCCAACATCTTAAAAAAAAAAAAAATACTAGAAGAGATGAAAGTTTTTTTCTTCCAGTTTTATTGAGATATAATTGATATATAGCACTGTGTAAGTTTAAAGTATAACATACACCATGAAATGATTACCACAGTAAATTCAGTAAACGTCCAACATCTCATATAGATACAAAAACATAAGAAAAAGAAATTTTTTCCTTGTGATGAGAACTCTTAGGATTTACTCTCTTAACTTTCCTATATAACATACAGCAGTATTAATTATATTTATCATGTTGTATGTTACATCCTTAGTACTTATTTATCTTATAACTGCACATTTGTACCTTTTGAGCAGACTAATATTTACTGAGCACTAAGTACGTACAAGGTTCTATATACGGGATGCTTTGCAGGCATTACCACAATTCTGATCCTCAAAAACATTCTGCAATGTTGACATTATATGTTCTTGTTTTTGTTTTTATTTACCAATGAGTAAACTAAGACTTGCAGAAGCAACTTGCCCAGTTAGACGGCTAAAAACTGGGTAGCTTAAGGTTTCAAATCCAGTAGTATTTAACTCCACCGCAAGGCTTCATTTGGCAAGGAGAAAAAAATTTTCAGGAAAATGTAGTGAATTGTGGAATGGTTAATAGACATGAATATACTGACTAGAAATGAAAAGGCAAGGGGAAATGACCATGATATTTGGCACTTAGCTACTGAAAGGACAGTCATATGGACTGTACTCCTCAATTTGTTCCTTCATTAAGTATTTTAGCACTATATGATCAGCCACTATGTTAGAAGCCATGAAAGGAACTATGAAGAAGATTCATTTCCTGCTCTCAAGGGGCTTATTATTGGGAAGGGACAAGACAAATCAACAAGCAATTACACCAGAAGGAACATCATGTGTTATGGGGCCATAGATTACAGACTGGAACCTGGTGTATTCTTCAAGCAAGGGATGATAAATAAGAGTCCCACAGAAAGTGATGTTTACAGTGATAGTTGTAACATGAACAGGAGGTAGGCAAGGTGTATGTGTGACACGGAAAGGGTTATATTGATGAGCTAGTTTGAGTCTGTTTCTTTGCTACTGCAAGCATAGCAGTGTGCAGAGTGTGAAAAAAAATTGTTTCTTCACTGGAGAAAATGTAGCTGGGGAGAAATTATGTAAAGTATTATTGTTCTTAATTTTCTCAAAAATGTGTGTGTGTTTAAAAAATGTACACGGAAGGAAATGTGTGCATATAAAAAAGTGTGTGCAATAAATTTTCAAATACCCATTTAAGATCCCCATCATCTACCTTCCTTTATTGTTCACATGTTGTACTGCAACAACATCTGAGTCTAACCAAGAGACTAAACCATAAATCAGACATAACTTAATCAACAGAATCTTGGCTTAACTAGGGATTTGAAGTTCAATAGGCTGTTCTAAATTATAGTACAACAGCACAAATTTAATGATTCCATAAGAAAAAAAATTAAGGGCATTTTCAATGACCAGTCGATAGAGGTTTCAGTTGACTCACTGAAGAAGCAGCCCGGAGGTTTATAATCTCTAAATAATCCTTGCTGATCTTTATTTTCTATAAATGATCATGGAAACTGTATTTTCATGTATTTTTCTTTGGAAAAGCTCAGATGCTTCACCTGCATTATATAAACGTTAACAGTCAGTAACTTTTATACCAGCTACATAAAAACATTTTAAGAGTGACTGGATCTCAAGGTCATAGAGCAAATCTCTGGTGAGACAGGAATGGAATTCATGACCTTTGACTGCCAGGAGTTTTCTACCCACACTCGGAAATTCCTTCTCCATAAGCGTGATTTATATGCTCACTTTGAGAGGCTGGAAAGTTCATCCCTTTTAGGGTAGGGGGTGGGGGGACGGTGGGTAGTGCTTTTCCTGTCAAATCAGTTGACACACCAGTGCTTTACCAGCGCTTTTAAAAAAGTGATTTTTACCTACATTATTTCATCTTACCCTCACCACAGCCCTGTAAACTGCATATGATTTTTCCCATTTTCAAGACTCAGAGGCATTAAGAAATTTAACAAAGGTCATCCAGAGTTAGTAAGCAAGAGAGCCAGGCTCAAACTGCAACATCTCTGCTTAAATCATATGTACATACCTAAAATAGTGGCTATATTTTTATATATGGTACGTACATACACGTCATGCCAGCAATTATTGTGAAAAGCCATATATACTGTTAAGCACGGTGAATGTAGCACGTGAAACACAATTCCTGGCTGTGGAGGCCAACAAGTTGTGATAGTGGCAGCTTCTATGGCCTCTGATGGGGGTGGGAAAGCTACCCCAAAGCTCTGTAGTTTTCCCCCTCGTCTTCCACGCCGGAATACAGCAGCAAGGGCTTTCTGCTACTGCATCTGTACCTAAAAAGCAACACTGTTTGGACCAGTCCAATTACTAAGCTTTTAGTAAAAATTTAAAAATATATACCATTAAATTAGCCACAAAATAAAAGTATGACTTTGAGTTGGAAAAAAAGACAGGAGGAAAGCCCATCCCAGAGCAGAATTCTTTGAGTGAATATCCTATAATCTACTGCCAGACCAAAACAAATTTTCGTTGGAGCAGCAGGACTACTCAAGTAGCCACTTTTATGACAATAAACACCCCAAAGCGAAAAATCCTTTTGTAACATAATTACTGAGAATATATAGAGAAAGTAACCATTTAATCCACAGCATGTGTTCCCTACCGCAAGAACTCAAAAGCTGACATCAGATGGGGTGTTGCTGCTCTACGGCCTGACAATGAATTCTGGCCAGCTGAAGTCCGACAGTTCTCTGGAAGGGCTTGGGATCTAGAAACCAAGCAGGTCTCACAGAGCCTAAGGCTGTTGCCCTTCTGGGCACAGGGGAGGTCCATCTGGTTACCTGCCTTTTGATTTGAGGACCCCTGGTTACGGTGGATGACTTAAGGCTGTGGTTATAGGGTGTTGCCAGGGATTTAAATCTTAATATTTTCACCCTTACATTTGGTCCATACTTAAGACGTGCATAATGTGTAGGCTGAAAAAATAAATAAACGTGAATTTTAAAATGGAAAGTAAACCAACACTGGACAAAAATACAGATATTTCCACTCCAGTACCACGTGGTATTTTCAAAATGTAAATGACAAAGGTGAGCCACTGCCATCTATTTTAGGAGTTATTTACAAAAATGAAAGTTGTTTTCTAAAAGAAAAAGATAACCATGGCGTTGATTCTGAATAAAACTCTTCGGAGATTTTTAGCTCTTGTTCATTAATCAACACGGAAGCACAAGCGAGGAAACTTATTTATCCAAAAAAAGAATAACTTTTCAAATAACTTTGTGCCACTTCTAGTTTTGCAGAATACAAACTTCTTTGTATTAATACACAGATCATCTACAGCTAGATTTATGAAGTTGACACTAAGAGGACTGTTACTCTCACAATATAAAGAAAACAAACCATTTGACGCCCCAAATTTAATGTGAATTAGTCTCATATTAAATCGCAGAAATATGAAATTCCACACTTTCCATTTTGTGCCATGATGAAAATATCCAAGACGTTTATATGTTCAACTAGTTAACAACATCACCTCACTGGTCAAGTTACTCAATACTCTAGATTAACCAACACTGGCTTGAGTTCAAAATGCCCTCATATGGGCTTAGAGGCCTAAGCACTTATGTCATCTTTATGGGGATAGAAAACACACCTATATTTAAGAACAAATTATTTCATTATGTTGATAGCAGCCTGCTTCATGATATGACATCTAAAACTCACTCTGAGTCTGTTGAAGTGCACGTTTACCTTTCCCAGGAGGCCGGAAAGTAATCCCTGAGGAACATAGATAGATATTTTTTAAAACGACCAGAACACTAATGCTATTACATGCCTGATGGGTGCTCTTCGGAATGACTGTCAAGCATCCTGATTTGTTTTTCCCTTGGTCTGGGGAGAGAGAGCGCACCAGTGTTTGCAGTCCCTCCCATTCTGTACACACATAGGCTGCAGCTGTAGTAAACAAGCGCCAGCCAAGAGTTGCTGCTAAGGTCAAGGTCTCAAATGCTATACCAGGACCAATTTTCTCCCAAATGACATTCAGTTGTGGAAAAGGAATTTTCTGGAGAAAAAAAAATATTAAGGGCCCATTAGCGCAACCATTTTCATTCAGTAAATAGTATTTCAACGCATTCCAAAACAAAGTTTAGCTGACAGAAGTTTCTTTTAAATATGCATTACTAAGTAATAGATAAATAACTGAAGCACTTCAAAAATAAACAGAAACCCCTCAAGGATGTTTCTTTACCTCACACAGCTATAGTAGTTTTAGTGCCTAAATGATTAAAATTTTATGTGAAAACATCCCAACTTTTACCAACGCGAGTATATTTCATAATAGTTATGAATTAGAAGGTAAAAATAACAAACCTCTTCCCTAACTACATTACAAATTTCTGTCAATTCTTGTATGTTCAAAACCCTCTCTCCCCAACTCGGACTCTAATTGACCAGGCTGCAGCCATAAAGATGTAACTTATGCAACCGAATGTTTGTCCTTCAACAACCTATTTCTAAGCTTCTAAAGTTAAACATTTTCTAGCCTAAAAGTATACCCCTTTATCACAACCAATTTCTATGTGGTTTTCAAAAATGTAAACAACATCTGAATGAGGTCTGCAAATAGCACAACCAGGCTTTTCTTTTTTAAGGTGAGAGGTCACTGTTTTTACTGAATGCCAATTCCAAAGAGCATTTCTTAGAAGATGGAATACACCCACCCTTCAAAGTGACCACCCCTATTCCCCATAACAAGCTGCTGTCCGTTAAAAGCCACCAAATTTATTTCAAAGCGTTAACTTATCTAAACAACTCTATCCTCCAGTAAGAAAAGGGCATGAAGGCGTCTAGGTGGATTTGCAGAATGACGTGCGTTGATTGGCAGATGTCTACCGAAGCCACTAGATGCACACGCACTAAACGTAAATAGAGCTGCTCCTCTCCCTGGTGTTACAGGGAAACAGAATATTAAAGCTGATTTAAAATAAAATATTCGAGTGCTCGTCTGAGGAGGATTCTATTAGCCAGTGGAATTGCTTAAAACAATCCATACAGCACGACACTTAAACCATCTGTACAGTTAAATTAGAGAGCCGACAATACTAACCACACAAACTGTTTATCCAGATTACACATTCCGTTGTACTAATACTCTTTAACTCAACACAGTCAGCTTTTATCAGCTGAATAAAGGCTGTTACTATTAAAGTATGCAAAACTGGAAGCGCAGGGTGAAGGGGGCTGGGAAGCTGCAGGGCATATAACAAAGGAATTGGTACTTTTTCCAAGCATTTGCCTCAAATGCACTTCGAAACAGAACTGTTGAGTGCACCCCACCCTTTTCCCCAAAGATAAAAGTTTTCAAAGTTCTAATAGGCAGTTCTCTACCCAACAAAAGCAGGATTGATTCTCCCCGTAGGGAAGCATCTAACGCGAACACCAACTAATGTCGCGGAGGTCAAGTCCGAGTCCTCGGAGCGAGCCTCTTAAGGCAATAAGTGGCTCCCAGGCCGTCTCCGCGGGCTTCCCGGCCCGGGTGGCCCTGCAAAGTTGCCCATTGTCAACTCCAGTCAGGCCCCCCGTAACTGAAAATAACAGCCACGGGCCAGCCCCTGGCTACTTCCATGGACCAGGCACTGTAGCAAGTGACAGTTACACATCATTACGACCAGAGACAATAATGAATGTAGCACCAGGACCACTATTCATGCCAGCAGTGTCATCTCCGCCTTAACCCCTTCCCCTCCGCTCTCTCCAGTGCACACCCAAGCCCACAAGGCCCGGTGCGGCAGCTCTTCACCCAACTCGCTCTCTTCCTGGGGGCACACTACTTCCACAAGCTCCCCCCTCCCAATTCAGCCCTGGTGTTTTATTTCTCATCCTTGGCAACTGTCAGGCAAGCACTGCAACCAACAATTCCACGAGGGATAGAAAAACATTTGCTTAATTCACGCTACTTGATAAGTTCTTTTTTAAAATTGCGAGGCGGGGGTGTGGGGGGGGGAGAAACCTCCTTCTTTCTTCTCCACGAATCCAACCGACGCTACTTGCTCTGCAGTAGCATCGGCCTCCCTCGGCCCCCTCCCGCTTCCCAACACTTTCCCCCTTTACGAACACAGACCAACCAAAATGACTTAACTTGAGCAGATGACAGAAGGAAAATAAAACATGTTAAGAGAATACGGTCTGATCTGGGATGGCACAAAAAAAAAAAAAAAAAAAGGATAAGAAACGGAATCGGCACAGACCTGAACAGAAGCTGCAGAACAGGAGAAATTGTTTTCTTTCCCTCACACAGAGTCCCCCTCTCTCTCTCCCTTTCTCTCTCGCTCTCACACGCGCGCGCGCGCACACTCACACACACACACACACACACACGGCGTCACCCGCGCACACTCACACGCACACTCGCACGCGCACACGCACGGGCAGAGCCTCTCAGCTGCTCTCTGCAGTTCTCAGGAAATGAATGGGGGGCAACCCAGGGAACTGTTGTACTTGCAAATGACTTACCCGGATCACATGATGCGCTAAATGTAGGGTGGGCCGGTGGGTGGAGGCTGCCGAGACGCGAGCCCGGGTCTAGCGGGGGGAGCCTCGCCAGGCCCGCATCGAATTACCCCGGGGCCCAGCCGAGGGGGTTGCAAGACGCCGCTTCTCCTCCCTTGCAGCCCGCAGCTCAGGAAACCGGAGAGGCGCGGAGGGGGGGGAGGGTTGGGGGGAGCGGGGGGGAGGTGAAAACACCAAACCCCCAAACAAAAGAGCTCCGGGTCCTCCTCCCCCGAAACAAAGCCCCGCCGCTGCGGGCGAGCCCCGGGGTGGGGCCGAGGGCGGGGGCGGCGGCGGGGAGGGGCTCGCTCAGCAGGCGCTAAGTCGCTTTATTGCCATAAAATGGGGCCCCCGAGCCGCTCCGCCCGAGGATTAGGAGGCGGGCTCTGAGTGTGATGGTTGAAATCCCCTGTGGGAAACTAACCCCTCCCCGCTCGCAGAGGTAGAAGGCAACACCCACTGCCCGGCCCTCGCCTCGGCGCCCGGGCCGCTGGCTGGGGGGTGGGTCCGCGGAACCTCCACCCCGCCCCACCCCTGCCCCCGCCCCCGGCCGCGGCGGAGCCTCCCGATCACCTGCACCACCTTGCTGCGGCACCCAAAATAACCTACACATGGCCAACGCCGCTTTGGGAGCCGCGGGGAGAGGGGTGCCCGCGGGGCCTCGCGGCGGGAGGAACCCCCGATTTCAACTCGTCTGGGGAGGACTCGCACGGAGCCGCGAGAAAGTCCCCTCTTTTGTGTCAGCGCGCTAGGCAGCCTTAGGAAGGGAATTCGGAGACAAGATAAAGCGCGGAGCCCGCTCGGCACACAGCCCCCGCCGCTCCTCTCCCCTCCCCTCCCGCCCGGGTGAAAGCGTGCAGGGAAGGGGCCGGGGCCCGAGCCGTCCCCGCGGCTCACCCACCAGCTAACTTGGAAAGGTGTGGGCGGAGCCGGCTCCGGCGGCCGGCGGAGGCTGCGGGACCGCTCGCGGGGACCGCCCCCGGACGCCGGGCTTCGCCCGCGCCGGGCAAACAATGGGGTCCCGGCCCGGGCAGGCGGTTCCCTGCGCGCGGGGCTGCGCGCGAGGCTGGGCTAGGCGGGGGGCCGCACGCGGAAGGCGGGGGAAGCATTGTTTGGGTTCTGGAGCGACGCAAGTTGCGGGCTAGGCGGGGGCGTCCTTCCTCCCAGCGGTTCACCTTGGCGGGATGAATGGGGGCGAGGCGGAGCCGCGCGGCCGGCTCGGGAGCCCGGGGAGAAGGGGCGTCCGACCTCGCTCGGAATTTAGGCAGGCGGGCGGACTTGCGAGCGGGAGGAGCAGGAAGCAGGAGCTGCAGACTCGGAGCGAGGAGCGGCGGGAGAGGGGAGTCCAGCACCCCCCCCCCACCGCGCCCTGCGCCCCGAGATGGGGGCAGCCAGGAGCCGCGTCCTTCACGCCCTTCCCGGGGGCCCCTCCCTCCCCGTCTCCGCGCCCGGGGGAGCGGATCGGCGCGACTCTGGGGCGGGAGGGGGAGGAGGCAGCCCGTGCGGCCCGGCGTTCCCGCGGTGGCCCCTAGGGCGCGGGGTCAGCGCGGCGCTGGAGGGTCGGCGGGGGCGGAAGCCGGCGCGCGGGGCTGGGAGCTGGCGGGCCGGGCGCGGCCGGCTGAGGTGGCGATTGCGTGCGCCACTTTCTTGCAAAGCGGCGTGAGCGCGCTGGGGCGCCCAGGCCGCCGGACACCCCGGCGCGGCGCCCCTGAGCCCGCCCCGCGTGGGAAACCGCCCCGGCCGTGGGAAGGCAGCGAAGGGGAAGTTTACATTAAGGGAAGAAAGATTCGCAAGTGTGGCACGAAGTAGGGTGGGAAGAAAAAGGAGGCAGAGGCCGAGAAACAGGAAATGAGAGTGAAGGGACGAGTTCTAGCCAGGAAAAGCCATGTTCTACATTTTCTGTGGCATTTTCCAAACACTTCTAGAGGCCCGGTGTGCGTTATTAATGAAAACAAAGGCAGTGCACTGCCTGGCGTGCTCTTCACCTCCTGCCACATGGGAAGATGGGCAAGGTGGGCCAGACCGGAGCAGGATTCCACAGCCCACTTCTGGTCCTGACGGGATGAATCAATGGGCCTGCGCCTGAGAAATCAGGATTAAGAGGAGGGGTCTGTCCTGGTGGTAGGGTGTCGAAGAAAAAATAAGTGAAGGTGGCCAAAAATTGTGCCCCACTCCTTAAGCGAAGTATCCTTAGACTAGGAAAGCAGCGCGAGCGGGAAGGCGATGGAAGCCCACATCCGAAGACGTGGGTGCGGCAAGGGAATCAGGAAGCCCAAAGGAAGATGGAAACTGGGGGCTGAGGGGCCCTCCTTGGGGTGGGGTCTCTTCCGGAGAAAGCAGCCCCGAACCCCACCCCCTGGCTTGATCCTGGGCGCCGGGTAAACAGCCCTTTACATTCCTCTACATCTGGATAAAAACAACATGAAAAGACAAGTTTGAAAAACCGTAGAACATCAACAGATGCACAGCCTTTAAATGAAAAACTTGCCTCTACTGGAAACACTGTAAAGTTTTCCTCTAGGTGGGGCAGGGAGTGTGAAAGAAGTGAGTTTAACTGCAAGAGTGGAAGGATGCTATAAGACATTATGTCATCGTGGCAGTTCTTGTACTAACAGCTCTTTCTCAGAGAGAGCTGAGTGGTGGACTTACCATAAATATATTCTAGAGCAAGTGCTTCTGCACGTGGAAACTTATTCCAGACTGCACTTCCTTCCTATGGTTCCAGCCATGGACATGTCAATAGAATGATGAAAGATAGAAAACAAAGTACGGGGCTTCCCTCGTGGCTCAGTGTTTAAGTATCCGCCTGCCAATGCAGGGGACAGGGGTTCGAGTCCTGGTCCGGGAAGATCCCACGTGCTGCAGAGCAAGTAACCCCGTGTGCCACAATTACTGAGCCGGTGCTCTAGAGCCTGGGAGCCACAACTACTGAGCCCACTCGCCTAGAGCCCCTGCTCCGCAGCAAGAGAAGCCACCATGATGAGAAGCCCGCGCACCGACACAGAGTAGCCCCGCTCTCTGCAACTAGAGAAAGCCTGCATGCAGCAATGAAGACGCAACGCAGCCTAAAATAAATAAATTTATTTTAAAAAAAAAAGAAAACAAAGTACAAGAATCCATTCCAGAGGGATAACGAAAGTAGAGATAGGTCAAGGTTAATATCTAGAAACTGTATAGTGTGGTTAAAAGAGAGAAGTATATCAAGTATTAGAGAAAAAATATACTAGCAAATTTTGTTAAATTGTTGACATAAGAAAGTATAGAAATGTTAAATTAAGGCAACTCCCCAGATAGAAACAGGAAAAGGTTTAAGAGAGAGAATCACTTCATTGTGTGAGCTGGGGATGGATATGGAAGGGCAAAAACAGTAAGAAAATAAAGAAGCAGGGTATTATTGGCACTTAGGATACTGGAGACAATAATATGTGAGTGTGTGTCTGTGTACAGCCATACATTTCCAATTCAGTTCGTATAATTCTATCTCTGCATGGAACTTGGATTTAAACAGAGTAAGGTGTGAACAGCTGGGAGGAGGTAGGAAAACAGTCCACATACCCTAGCAAAATTATGTGCACATCTTTTATGTTTAGTCCTTTCTCTTCTACTTCCATGTGTATGCAGGGATGTGGAAAAGCAAAAAATCTAAAGATGGCAAAGTTATTTTACCAAGAATGCATAATTCTGTCTGCATAAAAGAATGTGTTGAAATTACAGAATCATAAAATTTCAGTGTTGAAAGTATCTGTCAAGTCCAATTCTATATGATACTATTCTGTTTCAAAGCAAGATGATTTGGGTCAAAGATAATGACCTGTTTTCCTAAGTTTATATACTTTATTTATTTAGTCTTTATTATTGCAAATACCAGAAGAATGAATTAAAGAGGATGTAGGTTTGTATTCTGACATTCTTATACACATAAATAGTACACACGTTGGATTTCTTTTCCCTAACATATTGGCCAGAAAGAAAAACAAAAAAAAAACATACACATGCACCCTCGAAGCAAATAATATACCTAATTCAATGTAAATACACAGCTAAATTTACAACTAGAGGTGTTAAGTTGTTAATGTAAATGTTACCGACCCAGAAATATTTTTGCCAGATCTTCTTATACTTTACCAGATGTGATACTCTGAAAAATTAATGTTAGTGACAGGAACTCTTTTACAGTATTAAGAGTATTACCTGTCCCATAGCCTGATTTCTCTAAGGTAAAGACTCTCTTCAATATCTATGTACGTGTAAACTTCTTAAGCCTTTGGCTGCATGATGCCAAAGATTGCATGGATGATTTAACACTAGTATAATTTGGCGGGGGTGGGGGGGGGCGGCGATGAAGTCCATTTTCAGAAGTAAAAGCTGTGTTGAAAGACTAGAACTGACTAGAAGTGAAAATGAAAGGTGATTCCCGGTGCTTTAAATAAATTAAAAAATATAACCTTGATTTTTCCTAGGGCCTGAAGTGAATATGTGCTATTAGGTTTTCAATGCCTGGTTGTTGTTTTTTTTCCCTTGTGTCATATTTTGGCAATAATGTGCAGCAAAGGGAAATTTTCCTGTATGAGAAAGCCATCTAAAAGCCTTACTACAAATGCAAACAGCTGGTGATATTACGTGATTACATGGTAAACAACATCTTTTGATTTGAGTGAGGGGCTATCTAGAAATTAGGGGAAAATGACATTTCATAACTTTGTTTTGTTGCAGTCAATACAGTTTTTGGTCCTTCTAGCTTCAATATCTTCCTCACATCCTCAGATGTGTCTCTTCTTTTCCAAGCTCCTGCATAGTCACATTCATTCAAGTCTCCCCCTGCTCCCACTACCACATGCCCTCCTGGTACCCCAGCTCTGAACTTCTAGCCCCTCCTCTCAAATGCAGTCCACCTCTCCTACAGCAAAACCTTGATTATAGCATACCTATATTTAGAAACCCAAAGTGGCACAAATTTGTTTCAATACAATACGATGACACTCAAGGGCCCCACTTAGCTTTTCATATCTCATACTTCCCCTCCCAGCACATGTGGACATCTTACAATGCCCCATCCATCCTGGATACCTTTACTTAATAGTCCCCCTCCTTTTCCTCCTGTGGAATCATCACCAAATGATGCCATGACACCCCATACACATGTATGCATCTCTTATTCCCTCACCAAAAACTCATCTTTCCCTTCTTTGAGCTTCTTCTGGTATAATGGAAAGAGTGCCTCAGCCACTGACCAGATGGTTTTTTCATCCTTTTTCTGATTCTCAATTTTTCTACCTATTTAAATAATATTTCCCTCATATTGAAGGATTAACATTTATTGTACGCTTATTTGGACCAATGTGAGATATATTTAGCCTGAGCAGGCATCCAGCAAATGTAAATTCCCTCACTTATTCTTAAGGTACTTACACCTTTCTGCTTTCATTAAATATTGTTGGCTGTCCTATCACAGATAACCCTTTGTGAAAAAGAGCAGCACCTGAACCATTTATTTAGCCTTCCTTTCAGCTGTCACACTATTTTGCACATAGTAGGGAATTAATGAGTACTAGTTGAATCTATTAAACAATTATTAAGGTTAGAATGACATCATTAAAATACAATATAGAAGAAAACCTGAGTTTCCATTTGTGTACATATATTGAAAATAAAATTCTGGCATATGTTGACAAATACCTTCTGAACATTAATTCTGGCAACATTCTTCAATCATCTTTCTTCTAAGTTAGAAAAGTTTTTACATAAAGGAATATATTAAATTTGAAGCATTTCTACCTAATTCCATTGTCCCTATCACATGTAATCATTTAAAAATTATCCAATCAATTATACTACTTTTTTGTGTTATTAGAATTAGAATTATACTGTATTGAATAAAAATTCAATTCTTCAATATCAGAGAGGAAATTCACAGCAAATTTGTTTTTTAAAATGGCACTTTGCAACTTTTTAGGTTGCAAACACTGGAGCTATAATTTTGTGATAGAGATAATCTACAATTTTAAATATAACAAATTGAGGCATATCAGATTTGAACTATAGTTATCCTTGCCTTTTAAAATTTTACAAATGAAAATTGTACCCTCATGGAAACAATTTAGCTCAGCTAAAGTATAGATCGTTTACAGAATACCACTTTAATTTCATGCTGAATGCAAGGGACTAGCCTCAGTATTATCAGTTTATGAAGATGAGCTCAGATAAAACTAATGAGGTACAATTAAAATACTCTGGATGAAGTTATATCTGTTTGGAAACTTTGTGGAGAAGGTTGCACTTAAAAGATGGAAAGGATATTTTTATTTCTTAATAACATGAAGTGTGTCATGTATGTAAAATAGTATATATCAGGTACCTGTGGCTTCTCCCGCACTCAAGAAACATAGGGTTTCCAGTACTTTCTAAGCCACCCACTGTGGTCATCCCAGTTGCGTCGCTCTCCTGTCCCTTCAGGGGTTACTATTTTTCAACTTGGGGGAAAAATTTCATTGCAGGTTTTTATTATTAATATTTTTGATCTTGACATAAAGTCTTCATATCATTATTTTTCCTAATAGTGATTTGCTATCATCTATTTAGGGGACTGTCCCTCCCACATTCGAAGTTTTCCAAATGTTTGCAATTGTACTTACTTTAGAGTAAACGCCTTGGCTTCTTTCTTTGAAAAATAACTTTTAGATAGTTTCCCCTAGTTTCAATAGTGTTACTGAAACAAAGATTATGAATTTGTTTTTATTATTCTAGAAACATATTGTTGAATTATTTTTCAAAAGTATTTTACCAGTTTACCATGACACCATATATATGAGAGTACTATTTTCCTGTGTTCCTGCTAAGAATGGGTGGTGTTTTGACATTTTAAAAAAACCTTAGTTTGGTAAACAAGAATAGCTTGAATTTTAATTGTTTGATTAGTAGAGGTTGAACTCTACTCTAGGAATATAAATGTGAAATTGGTGGGTAGGACGCTGGGACTGAGTCAAAATGCTGTTGCCACAGCCCGACTAAGAGGATGCCAGTCCGTCTACAATAGGAAATCAACATTGGAGCAGCTGACATTACAAATTCAGACTCTGAAATTCAACAACTTATTTAGGGGAAGGGGTACAAAGGAAAGAAAATAGGAAACTTTGTCTCAATTTTCAAGTCCTGGTAATAAGAGAAAAAAAGTGTCTTTATGAAATTCATTCTTGTTTTTACTTTTGATAAACTTGTAAGGCATCTAAATAGATATTTAGTTCTACCACATTGGAAGCTAAAATAACAAATTAGATAGCTGATAGAGAAGAAGAGAGAGAAAGAAAGAATCAAAACTTAGCCAGAAACTTGGGAATAAAATAACATGAAATGAAAATAGGGGTAGAGAAAGGGAAGGAAGAGGAAACAGAGGGAGAAACATCACTGTACTGATCAGTAGTGCTTTGCTTTCATCTGCAAACAACAGAAAACCCAACGAATGTCTGCTTAGGATACATACCCTTACCCCTGCCCCGCCCGCCCCACCCAATGCCCTTGCAATGAAGCAAGAAGTCCAAAGGTACACAGCCAGAGCTCAAGGCTGTGAAGCTGCTCTCTGGTGTCCAAGGGCCTCCAAGTCCATTTTCTTTTCCTGCTTGCCTTCTGAAAGTGTAACTCTTTTTTTCCTTCCACAGGAGGAAGAGGGAGAAAGGCTAAAGATAAAGGCCAGATCTATTCCTTTTAGAAATTTTTCCCAAAGCCTTACCCATATCATCTGCTTATATCTCATTGGCCAAGATTGGGTCACATGGCTTCCCAGAGATCCATCACAGGAAAGTGGACACAGAGAACATCTTAGATGGAATTTGGGACAGCCAACTGACAGTCTCCACCTTTTTGCTATATAATTTCGCATAATGTTTTAAATTGCAAACCATTATATTACTGAGACTCTCTATTGAATCCTTGCTGGCTGACAGCTAAAAAAGGAAAAACATCATAGGCTGACAAGTTATTGACACAGTCATTGTAAGGACACCATTTCATAAAAGACAAAAAAAAAAAAAGACTTTGTGATATTTCTTAACATATACTTTCCCCCACAGTGTGATTTTTAAAAAATCATTAAAGTACACAAACCATAATGTAGCCAATTTAAGATTAATCCATGTGTGATTTATCTAAGGCAAACGTGAATCCCAGTTTAGCTTCACCCAGTAACAGAGTCTGGTTGTGGCTCATCTTTCTATTCTATCAATTTACATGTCTTTGAGAAATGAACATTAATTTTTAAAAGTTGGATAAGCAACTCACAATCGGAAAGGTAAATATAAACTGCATTCGTATTTCATACTCAAATACTAGTGAATCAGCAGCGAAAGAGCTTGTACCTGTTAACCAAAAAGTCCTGAACTGATTATGGGTTTTCATCACTTGACTCAGTGACCATTGACAGCTTGCTTAATTTTTCTTGATTTCAGTTTTCCTCCCTGTACAACTGGGATGGCATCTTCTTTACAAAGATGTGGAGAACGAATGAGGGCTTATATACCTTCTCCTTCAACACTGTAAGCTCTCTGAAACTTGGCAAGAATTGTGTGTGACCACTTCTTAGTTATCCCATCAATGCCTCACTCAGCACCCAACACATAAGTCCTCAAAACTTTTTCATGGAAAAATGAAAGTAACTTCCAAATTGCCTAGCACATTGTGGGTGCCCTATGAGTATTTATTTTTCTTTTCTATTAGCTAGAACTGTTAACTTCTTTAATACAAATAACTCATTGTTTGTTTACTATTAAAATACACCTAAATATAGTCACCTTCTAGAATAATAAAGTTGTCGAGAAAAATAATCTTAAGGAATATATGAGATTTCTATAGATTTTATATAGTTCAATAAAATGTTCGAACCCAATTACTAAAGATTGGTACTTTCCTAGATTTGGATTTAGATCTGTTTTTTGTTTGTGTGTTTTTGTGGTACGCGGGCCTCTCACTGTTGCGGCCTCTCCCGTTGCGGAGCACGGGCTCCGGACGCGCAGGCACAGCGGCCATGGCTCACGGGCCCAGCCACTTCGCGGCACGTGGGATCTTCCCGGACCGGGGCACGAACCCGTGTTCCCTGCATCGGCAGGCGGACTGTCAACCACTGCGCCACCAGGGAAGCCCTAGACCTGTTTTGACTGAGCCATCTTTCAAGTTAGTCACATATAAAGTTAAAGTAATTTAAACTGTATGCCTTAAAACAATTTTATTCTTAAGATGGACTCTTAAAGAACTTTTCTTTCCTCCTCTCCTTTCTCCCTTCCTTCTTTCTTTCTCCTCGCTCTCCCCTTCGCTTTCTCCCTCTCCATGCCCCCACTCCTTCCTCCTTCTTTCTCTCTTTTTAAGACAGGGACAAACAATGGATAACTGATGCATGAAGACCTAGGTCTTCCAGTTCTTTATTTTTATCCAGTTTACAAATTAGCTTTATGAACGTTTTATGCAAAAGTCAAATACAATTCCATTCTTAACTCCAGATAAAAATGGCCATGGCCAATAAAGGAAAGTCTGCAGAACAAACAAAAACCTTCCTCAAGGTAACCCTAAGCATCACACCCTCTTTTTCAACCTGACATTTATTAACCCTCTACTATGTGCCATACACTGCTCAACGCATTTTGCATATAATTCATTCAATCTTAATCAAGAATTCTATGAACCTCTACTACTGTTTTTACCTCCTCAGGGCAAGCATCACCAACTGTTGCAACTAAGTTGCAAGCCCCACGGAGCACTCTGATCTTCCTCTCCTTTCATCTTTCTCTATACAGCACTTATCACCACCTAATACACTACATATTTTGCTTTATTTTTGTTGCTTACCGTCTATCTGCCCCACCACTAGAGTAGGAATTCCACAAGAGCAGAGGATTTTTCTCACATGTTCACTGTTGCAAGCCCATTGGGTTAGAAAAGTGCCTGGAATGTAGTAGGCACTCAGCAAATATTTGGGTATTAACACAATTCCCATTGCACAGATGAGAACTCTGAGGCATCTGATGCTTTAGTATCACTTTGTCTTTAAAACTATTATAAGTTTGTTGTATAATTTGTCATTAATTGTTATGATATAAACCCTTTCCAAATATGTTGTTGACATAAAAGAGCTTGATAACCTCTCAACAGACCCAGCAGATAAATATTGGTCTCAGGAACTTAACTGGTTATCACAAGATCATGAGAGAGAGTTTCTTTGAAAATAAGAATGAAACCAGGACAGAAAAAAACGAATACATGGCCATTAGCTACTGCTACTATACCTGCATATTTGTATACTATTTGTAGTTAAACTACTGACTGATTTTTGAGTTAATAGACAGTGTCACGCCTTCATCTCTCTTTCACACCAATCACTGCATATTTGTAGTATATAAGGAATTCCTTAGTCTCAGGAACTAAGCAGTGTAACAAAGGGAATAAATGTATGGTTGGACACTGTATCTTAACTCACTGAGAAAGAAAAATTAGACAGAATCATAATATTTTCATTCTCACATTATGCCTGGTACTTTTATGCCTAAGTATTAAGATGATAGGTGCTATAGAAAGGGTAAATAAATTCAAGAGAGGAAGTCTGTTTAGTTATTTTAGAGCTGTTGTATTGAAATACTGTCTTGTTTACAACTTTCAACTCCACAAATCCTCATCAATTATTAAGTATTTTTCTCATTGAATTAAGCAGGGTGACTATTTTCTCAGAAAAAGCATCAGGTAAAACATAAGGCTTACTCTTAATATATCAAAATGTTCCCATGTGAATGAAATTCTATAACTTTATTACACTACCCACCCCACCCACAAACTAACAGAAAGTATACATTCTATTTGTTACATAAAAGGAAAAAGAATTTAAATTCCATTATTTATTTCTTTGAAGCTGGAAGCAGATCTTTCCTATTACAGTGACAAAATAAACAAAATGTTTCATAGAATTTAACCACTGGGTATCAGGCATCGTGTTTGTCCTGGCTGGCTCCGGGGAGGTTACAATGAAGGCAAGTGTAGACAAAAATCAGAGAGAGAATGGGACTGTCACATCTTACAGTGCAAAATGCTATGTGGTTCTTCCATCAAACAATTACTTTTTCATTGGGATGATTCTATATCATTTATCCATTTATCACTCATCAAAAAAGTTTGGTTGAGTAGTATTCTACAATGATACAATTTGCTATTAGCATGCTTCTTTGTTTCATTTTGAGTTATGTTCCTTGTTTATATGGCTTCTTGCCCGCTAGAACTGTTATCCACATGCTTGAGTTCCCTGGGCAGCCACCCAGACAAGAAACATATGGCTGGGTCGGCTGCAAAAATCTAGACGCACACCATTCGTAATTCTATCTCTTTTTGTGTGTGTGTATTGACTTGTGTCATTCATGCACATCTACATTTGGGATCTGTATCTCTTACAATCATGTGCTAATAAAAATATTTATATAATTTCACCCCAACGATACTTACAAACACCACTTTTATTTAGTAACATGTAATCAAGCAGCAATGAAATATTTTGCCATTTTATCTAGAAGTATCAGTTAGAAAGGAGATATGTAATCCTCCATGGATTTGACAATAAAACCTAGATTTCAGGTTTTTAGCTCCTACTTCTGAGCCTGGTCTTGGATCACGTTCCATGGTTAAAGCAAACATACTCAAACACATTTTAAACCTATATGCAAAATATAGTGTATTTTTTAGTCTTAGTATCACAAAGTCTAAGAATTATCTTCTTACAAGAAGCAAGCAAACGTAATTCTTTGAAATTTCAAATCTAAAGGAAGGTTTTATTTTTCACTAGAACATGTTTTTAAAAATTGCTGTAATTATCTTGGAATTTTGTCAAAGTAGAAGTCTTTGAAAATTGGTAGGTCCAGATCTTAAAGTGAGCATGAAGCAGGTACTTAAAGGACGCTAATAACTAACAAAACACATCTAAGTTAAAGGGGGGAAAGGTTTAAATGGTCAGAGCCCTTTGAATAAAAGAGAACATTAAACAAACATCTTAACCATAGAGTTATAAATATGTCAGAAATACAGACTTTCCTGCCGCTCTATGAGTGGACCAATTGTGACATTTTGTTGACCTTTACTAAGTCAGTTCACCCTTCGTAATCTTTATTTTCCCATTAGGAACAATACCTGCTTGTAAAGGAAATGCTAGACCACAAATCTAAAATAATATTATTTTATTACTATTATTATCCCCAACAGAAAAGCCATTCCTTTCTGCAATAATGCAGTACAAGTTCAATAAAGCTCTGATGTAGACTTTTGTTAAAATACTGAAGAGAAAACAGACTAGGAAGGAGTAGTGTGTTGACTTCATACTTTTCAGAACGAAATCAGCCACTTATATGTTTTCTTTTAAAAACATTCTTAATTTCCTTTGCCACACTGTTAATACAGAACTAACGCTGCTTTACAGTTTCCCAAGACTTTTAATTTAGAAAAGCGCTTCCTATCAGTTATTGCTTGTTACAATATATAGGTAAAAGTTCAATGTGCTAAGTGAGGTGTTTTTTTCTCATTTAATCCTCATAATAGCCAGTGAGGTAGGTGATATCGTCTTCTCTGTTTTGCAAAGAAGAGAACTGAGATCCTTGGATATTAACTTGTTTCCAAGGTGACACAGCTAGTAGGAGATGGAGATAAGATTTGTCCCTGGTTTGACGGATGGCAGATGAGTCTTCTTAATCACTGTGTATTCTGTACTCACAACTGGTGGAGGAAACCTGCTAGTCGACATTTAGATACTTGAGTGCTGGGTACTTGCTGAAATCGCCCAGTCTATGCACTTCAGCTTTGAGTTCCTGGATCCCAGCACATTGTTCTTCCCGTTAGACTGAATCGTCCTTGAAGGCTTTCTATACCCCATTAGGGTTCATGAGTGAGGAACTTCAGAAAAAGTTAATGAGCTCTTCCCTAATTGTTTACCTGGAGTCTCTTAAGTTTTGCATCTGGTTCAGATGTTGCCCCTTATAGGTGGCATAGCAGTGACTGCAAGAGCCTCTCTCGGGGAATTAATGAACACCTTTGGTGATGCTGTAGTTATGGCAGTGATTTTTCCAAACTGGAGTCCATGGAACACTGTTCTGAGGGATGCTAATAGGTAACAGGACACAAAGAGTTCTGTGCTCTCAAACATTTGGGAGAATTTTGATGATACAGTGTTAAACATCTTTCTTTGAAGAGGATGCTGTAGTTGCTGTTCACCTCGTAACTGACGTTGTGACTTTGGAAGGCAGGGCTGACAGAGCATACCGTAGTTCTCCAAAATATTTAATCACCTGGTTTTCAAACATGTTTTTAATACTCTGAGAATATTTTCCCAAGCAACCTGAGTTCCAAAATGCTCCTCTGGGGTGTAAGTACTGCCCACCAATCCTAGGACATTTCCTGGCCCGTTGACTGTTTACACTTCCTTTCTCACCTCTTTCAATACTCTTCCATCCTCACTCTCCACTGCGAGTCTTGCTTCTTACTTCCCTGAGAAAACAGAAGCCCTCAGGGATGAATTTTCCACATATAGGCTTACGCGCTCCAGCTACCCATCTTCTTACAGTTCCACCTTCCCTCCTGGTACCATGGATAAACCATGGTTCTCATATCTAAAGCCAGTTCCTCCCCCTTCAGCACGAAATTCCTTCTCACCCACTCATGTATATTGCTCCCTAATTGTCTCCTCACTTCTGCATCACCAGTTTTTCCTTCTCTGCTGAATCAATTTCTTTAGCATACAAGATCCTGTAATTTACCAAGTCTTGGAAATGCATTTTAAAGCCATTCTCCTGACCATGGCAGTCCCCTCCAGCTCCTACCCCCTTTCTCTATTCTTAGTTAGAACAAAAGCCCGCCAAGAAGTGCTCTATTTTTTTCTGTACTCAATCTCTCTTCTCCCATCCTCTCTTGAAAACAATTCCATTAAGGCTTTTTTGTTTGTTTTTACATCTTTATTGGAGTACAATTGCTTTACAATGGTGTGTTAGTTTCTGCTTTATAACAAAGTGAATCAGTTATACATATACATACGTTCCCATATCTCTTCCCTCTTGCGTCTCCCTCCCTCCCACCCTCCCTATCCCACCCCTCCAGGCGGTCACAAAGGCTTTGATCCCCACCGCTCTACCAAAACAGCATTTAAGGTCAGCAAAAATTAAATCTGGTGTTTCAATCTGGTAGTAAATGCTCAGTCTGCCTCATCTTGACCTATCAGCAGCACGTGGCACAGAGAGGTCGAGAAGATGAAGTTTAACACAAGCACGAACCAAAAGTGAAATAGATAGTAAAACACCCTCTACTCCTTGAAGCATTTTCCTCCCTTGCTTCCCAGAACACCACATTATCTCATTCTTTTTTTGTTTTCCTGAGTTTCCTCGTGTTGGAGTGCCCACATTTCGCTGTTCGGTCTCTCAACTGTCTCTGCCCACTCACTTGGTGATCTCATCCAGTCTTGATGGCTTTAAATGGCATCTCTATGTTGATCATTCTCAAATGTATATCTCAGGGTGCCCTTCACTGCAGATTATATAGTCTACTCTCTGTGCTATAGCTACACTCATGTGTATGATGGATACCTAAAATTAACTTATCTAAAACTGAACTCCAGATCTTACCTGTCCCCACCCTAACCATAACCATTCCTAGTCATCTTCTTCATCCCAGTAGATACCAATTACTTCTATTCCCCAGTTGTTAGGGTAAAAAACTTAACAACATTCTTGAATGAATAACATTCATTCTCTTAGGGTTCGTGTATGATCAGCCAGCAAGTCCTACTGATTCTTCTTTCAAGTTCTATCCCACCACCTCTCTGTTACTACCCTTCACCTTTCACCCCGGTTATTGTGGAAGCCTCTTAAATGGACTTTCTGCTTCCATCCTCCCCTCCTTATGGACACTTCTCAGGACACTATCCAGAGGGAACCTCTTAAAACATAAGTCAGATCTTATCACTCCTTGGCTCAATGCCCTCACAGTGGTGTCCCCTCTCACTCTTTATAAGCAAAGTCCTCACACAGGCTTCCAAAGTGGTTATGTCAGGGCTGCCTGCTGCCTCTCCAAAACCCATCTCCCACTTTTCTCCTTCACACTTTTCCACCCACTCTGGCCTCCTGGTTGCTCCTGAACACACCAGGCCTCCCTGCCCTGGGACCATGAACTTGCTACCCCCTCTGCCTGGTATGCTGTGCCCTGAGATCTGTGCCTGGTGAGCATTCTCACCTCTGGTGTCTGCTCACCCAGTCACGGAGGCCTTCCCAGACCACCTTTTGAAAAACAGCACTTCGTCCCCACCCTGTCCCACCTCCCTTCCCTGCTTTATTTCTCTCCGTATATCAACATCAATGGTAAACATTAATTCATTTATTTTTTATTTTTTCTCTCCTCCCCACTAGGTTGTACTCTCAGGAAGGACAGATATCTGTGTCTATTTTGTTCACTAATGTATTCACAGTACCTGGAAGAGTACCTGGAATATAGCTGGCACTTAATAAATATCTACTGAATTCATTACTGAACGAACTAATGAATACCTCTCTAATACATGTTGAAGGAATTCTTCCCACCCAAATATCACCATCCGTGAACACTCATACACGGAGCATTAGTATATTAAATAAGAGAGATTTGTTTCCATGAATTAAAAGACAAAATTTCTGTTATCATTATTAATCGGTTGTAACATAAGAAAATAGTAGTCCTCCATCCCTGACAACTAATTTTAGGATTTATAATAGGTGGTGAGGTGTTTTTTTTTTTTTTTTTCACAGTTAGTTCCATGAATATAAACTTGTTTAGGCAATTACAAGTGTGGATAGAGAATTGGCTTTAGGGTCTGAGAGAAGACTGAAGACTAAAGATTAATAGTTCTGAAAAATAAGTCTTGAGAGCAGGAAAAAATGGGGGCATTTTCATATCATAATTTACGTTTAAAGTTGGAATTCTAACTAGATAAAATGTGATTAGGCATTTATAGTCAATAGGCCAAACTATACAAAGTCCAAACTAAGGAGAATCCCTAAACTTAGGAGAAAGTCAAAGGAACAGTAAGAAATTCTGACCAGGAAATGATTGAAACTTATAAATACATGATTCAGGAGCTTGACTTGACAGAAGGAACCTACCACCAGTGTGGCTTGGAGTTACAGCATGAAGAATAAAGATAGCTCTTTATATCTGCTGATCAATGTAACCAACCAAAAATATTAGGGATTTAAAAATCTGTAATTAATTTGCAGTGTTTTAAAAATACATGTTGAAAAGAAAAAAGATGACGTGAACAAATACAAAGTGAAAAGCGGCGGCACTCTTAAAGTATAAGAGGCAATTCATAACGGCAGTGTTTCCTTTTTGGCAGCATTTTCCAAGAAAGCGGGTGGCTTGACTTTGGAATACAAATAGATGCCGTGGTACAGTCCTTTAATGGAGAGAAAAGCAGGCCACTGGGCTCCTACAATGTGTTGAAAATAGCCTGCAAGACCACCCAACACATTTACTCTGATCCCAGATTTAGCGAGCTGTTTAAAATTTTTTGATTTCTCAATACAGCTGGTTGGCAAGAATATTAAGCTAAGTTTCTCATTATTAATTATTTAAATGTCATCCTGGTACAAATAATTCATGTGTGACTTGGAGGCCAGATGAGCTTGTTTTCCTATCCAGGCAAAATTTCTAGAATGCTCCCCTCTCAGACATTCGTCTTTACCTTCTGCCTTTTACTCCACCCCGTTCCCATAATTGTATTTCCGCCCTAAGAACCAAAGATTTTATTTGCCAGTACTTTTGTGCCGCCTGATAAACTAACAGGATATTTTAAAGATGTTTGCTTTTATGGAGGTCTCTTAAGACCTAAACGTTGATAGGACCAAAGCATAAATTTCAGATAACAATGGAAAGATGTAATAATATAACTGTTAGCAGCTATCATTTATTAAATGTTTGCTATATACCTGTCACTCTTAACACATACATTGGGTTTAATTTTCACATAGTCACAAAATCTGGGTGTTAAATATGAAAATGATTTTCTTTCCTCCATAACTGAAGCTACTTAAACTTGAGAATTCCTGGTCTCTCTGATGGTGGAAATTTTCGTATTGCCAATTCAAATTTACTCAGTAATCGTCTGAATTCAATGTGGTCAATTTAAAGCTTCAAATCAGTCAATCCGTGATTCTCCCTCATTCTGTTTCAAGACAGAGGGTGAACTAAGACCTGGGTCAGAAAGAGGTCGAGGGAGACACTGGTAAAGATGTTGTCCTGGCCTAGGGATGAGTCATCTGATCCAGGTGTTATCCTCTGCGCTTGTTTGGTCCAGTAAGCTATAGCTGGTCCTGCCTGGACTTAAGTATCTGTATATCCACTGTTGATCCATATCCCTCCAGTGGCCCCCAGTTGTCAAACCATGCCTTCTTCACCTTCCTTGTTCCAAACATGAGGTGTCCTTTGGTTCCCCAGTTCTCTCAACGCAAGCTGCCAATGGCCTCCACACCACACTCAGGTCAGGGACTTCAAAGGCCCAAGAACTCAGAGATCTTATTCAACCACTGTTAGTTAATAGCATTCGGTTTGATGTTGGATTTAAACCTCTAGAGAATTTTCAGTGTGTGGGCTTTCCCTGGCGAAGCTAAGCTATTGCTCTCCTGGGATTCATCCCTGAACCTATTGCCCCCATCTTGGGTTTCTAGACATCACTGACCCTCTTGAGTCTACCCTCTTGCTTGCCTACTTGGGATTTTTTTAAGTTTCTACCAGCAAATGGGATGGTGACTTTTTTGTTCTAAATTGGATCTGGTCCCCTCCTAAAGCAATGAATACTATTTATTCAGTAAATAAAGTCTTGAGACTATTGAGAACTTAAGAATGACTACAGTGGGATGAATTGGGAGATTGGGATTGATATATATACACTAATATGTATAAAATAGATAACTAATAAGAACCTGCTGTATAAAAAATAAATTAAATTAAAAAAATTTTTTTTAAGTTTTAATTCTGGATGATAGGATTATAGGTATTTACTGTTTAATCCTTTGTGTTTTTCTGTATTTTAAACAGTTCTAGAAATGTAAATAAAATACAAACATCCAAAAAAAAAAAAAGAATGACTACAAACATAAATTGTATTAATTAAATTTTCAAAAATATTATCTTCTTTCTTTTATCCCCTTAATAAGTATTTGCATTCCTATGAAGGGAAATCTTTTGCTAAGAGTATCATAGCTAAGTCCCTGTTCAAATTTTGTTTACCCATAATCTATGTGCCAGAGTCTCTGGGATTATGGAGTTACATGTGGATCATGGGTGAAGTTGTCACTTGTTTCCACTGGAAGATCATCACTGCTTTCCCAAGAATTCCTCTTTGCTCACTTTCCCTTCCGAGGTAGTCTGTACTACAAAAGGTGCTATCATGATGCTGGGATAACTAAGGTGTCTTTGCTTAGGGTTATACGAAATGATGTATAGGACCCCCCAGTCTAAATCTCCTGGGATACCCACTGGTTCCCGGGAGTAGTGACTCTCCCATCACTGTGTCCAGGCAATCTGGTTAAAGGCATGATAGACACTGACTAATCAATCCTTGGCTCTTGCGATATCATGGTGTCTCCACTCTCCAGGTCTCAAGGACCCCCTCCCTAGTTTATTGAGTTTCTACATCACCAGCTATGAGTTCTCCTCATAGCTTGTTTCTTCTTCCAAAGTCAAACTCTTCAAATATCCACCATCACCACATTTATGGCCAGAACTGGTATCCCTAGAATCAGCCTTCCTTCTATGAGTAGGAGATTTATTCTTTTGGCGTTTCCGAGTCACAGTTAATGTCACAGTTTGGGGCTCCAAACTTTGGCTTTCTGCACACAGTTCTCTCACAGCATCATGGTCCTGACCAGTTCTTGATGCTCCAGTTCTTGTCTAAGGTTCATGGTGCAAGTATGCCTTACATGAATGTTCCTTGGAATTTCAGGCAAGCCCCCAAGTGTAGCAGATTTAAAGTTTTACACTCACTAACCTATGGGTGCAAATCTCTAAGAGTATTTATTTTTCTAGAAGTGAACTTAATTCAGTTCTAAAGCTCCCCTTTTAAAGGTCGTAGAAAGATAATCTGAGCAATTCAAGGTGACTCAGTCATTTACAACTTTTGTGTGGCCGAATCAAGTTAAATATTCAGTCACTTGAGTATTCCCTTCCTGTCCTTCCTTCTTTTCTGGGATAATCTGCATTGGGAGGAATGCTGTTGCTTTTGCATCATTCTGGCATTGGGGAGAGGTGCTCGGTCCAAGTGATGTCTTCTGAGCTCGCTGGCCTCCAAGGAGATGTAGCTCACCTGAATGATCTCTGTTGTAGTGCCGTGGCATCTGTTACTGGTACCTGTAGTTCCTCCACGGCCTCTAGTCTCAGAGTCTATGCATTCTTGCTTCTTTCTTGGTTGTGCCACTTCTGTGCCAATGGGAACTTTTTGCAGAGACAAACTCCTTTCCCATTCTTCAGGTGCTATGTTGGAGACTTTCTCCAAAACACACCTTCCCAAGTTATATCTTGGGAAGCTAAGCCATAGGCCTTCTGCTCTGAGAATCTCCCCCAAACATAGAGTTTATGCTGCTATCTCTATTCATAATTCAGATTTTAAACTGGGACCGAGTCCTGGGCACTTCTTAGAGGCTTCTGTATGATCTAGTCATGTTTCCTCCAAATGAATTCATTCCAGCCATCTGATTTTTCTCTTATCACATTTGGGATGAGGGAACCTTCTCTGTAATCATCATATGGGTTTTCTACAGTATAGTTTAAGGTATAAAATCTATGCTCTGAGTGAGCCAAGCTCTGGATCTTTGGAACCCACAAATCCAGTTCTTTCTCATTAAGTCCAATTCTGGCAAACCAAAAGTGCTTTGAAATATTGACACAAAAAAGGGTTGCATAAGTCAGCTTTTTGCCCCTTCTCCTAGGAAAAAGGCAAAAGCCTAGGGCATTAAAAATGGACCTTGCAAACTTAATTTTTCATGAAATTACACATATAATCCACTAAAATCTGCTGACTTCAAAATCATGTAAGAATGACCAAAAGTCACAGGTGGAGGTGGAGACAAGAAGCCCAGAAAATTCCAGAGCTCGGATTGAGCCCACCTCCTGAAGATAAGGGGCTCTCCTAAAGTGCAGATACCACTACATTTGTTTAGAAGAAGGGGTCAGGAACTGGGGTGTGCAGGGCTGTAGTAGAGGTCCTTTAAATCCTTTTGGTTCAGATAAACAGAAAAGGTAGAGTTAAACAATCACACAGATGAGCCATAACTGCAGAAATTAGCTTCCCTCTGTGCTAGAACAGGGGAAGAAATGTTCCTGCTGGGAAGATCCTCCAGGGTAGCCTTCCAGACTCCATGACCTCTAGCAAAAAGCTCAAGTGCTACAGCATCATGAAAAGATATTCTAAGAAAGAAAAATATGTAAAAGAACACCAGGGCTTCCCTGGTGGCGCAGTGGTTGAGAGTCCGCCTGCCGATGCAGGGGACACGGGTTCGTGCCCTGGTCCGGGAGGATCCCACATGCCGCGGAGTGGCTGGGCCCGTGAGCGATGGCCGCTGAGCCTGCGCGTCCGGAGCCTGTGCTCCGCAACGGGAGAGGCCACAACAGTGAGAGGCCCGCGTACCACAAAAATAAAAACAAAAAAAACCCCAGCAAATCTTCCCAGCAGATAAAGAGCAGGCATCAAACTGTCAACATTTTGAATATTTCTACAATATTCCCAGAGGGAAGTGTAAGCGAAAGATTAAATATCCAGCCAAACTATCCTTCAAATATAAAGACTAAAGTCTGTCCACACTGTTTTGAACATGAGGCACACAGGGAATATTGTTCTAATTAACTCCTCTTGATGAAATTCCTGGAGATGACTTTGGAAACTTTGGCTGATGCAATGGCAGGGAGCATTGAGTTGGTTTAACTACAGGCAAAGATTAAACCAAATGTGATGGAACGTGGTGACAGAACAGACATATGGGTTATATGCCCTAACAGTTTAAAAAGTATTTAACTAATAAAAATTTGGAGAGGAAAAGGGGAAATGGGCGTTAGCGTCAGTTTGCTGATTGCTTCGTCTATAATAGTTGAGAGTGAGGAGATGTCATTCCACGTTGACAGATCAAGTGATAGAAATGTAAGCACATGTAACCATACTATTAAACATTTAAAAAGATAATAGAGACAGAGAGGGAGAGGAGAGAGGAAACAGGAAACATGCTAATTTTATCATTGCTCATAATAGGAAGTTAATAGGGACTGTCTAAAGAAATGAAAAACTAAGGATATTATATCATTATAATTATAAAGGTTCCGCTAGTGTAAGAATACAACATTTCTAAATAATAGAAGAACTGCACAAACACATAGACATGAAGAATATAGACCATAGAGTTAAAGGTTTAAAGAAGTAGCCTATAAAACTGAAAACATGATATTATGTGTAGTCTCTCTCCTCCCATTAGATTGCAAGCTACATTGGAAATGGAAATACAGAAGTGATTGTAGATAGAAAGATGGTAGATAGATAGTTAGATAATCCTCCTTCACTCACATTTCTGATGCCTAGAATGGTGCCTCTATCTATCTATCTATCTATCTATCTATCATCTATCATCTATCACTTCTGTATTTCCAGCTCCTATTATATATACCTGGAGTAGAAGAACTCAAAAAATATTAGCTGACTGAACAAGTGACAGAACTAGGATATCTCTCATTAATAGATATAAATAGGTTTCATTCTCTATGAAAGAAGGATTTCAGACCGATCTTGAAGAAAAGCCAAAGCTATGCTATGAGTGAGCCATACCTAAAACATTCTGATTTAAAAGGATTGTAAATACGGTATTTGTCTTTCTCTTTCTGACTTAATTCACTCTGTATGACAGACTCTAGGTCCATCCACCTTATTACAAATAGCTCAATTTCGTTTCTTTTTATGGCTGAGTAATATTCCATTGTATCTATGTGCCACATCTTCTTTATCCATTCATCCGATAGATAGATACCGTATGCTAACACACATATATGGAATTTAAGGGAAAAAAATGTCATGAAGAACTGAGGGGTAAGACGGGAATAAAGACACAGACCTACTAGAGAATGGACTTGAGGATATGGGGAGGGGGAAGGGTAAGCTGTGACAAAGCGAGAGAATGGCATGGACATATATACACTACCAAACGTAAAATAGCTAGCTAGTGGGAAGCAGCCGCATAGCACAGGGAGATCAGCTCGGTGCTTTGTGACCGCCTGGAGGGGTGGAATAGGGATGGTGGGAGGGAGACGCAAGAGGGAGGGTATGTGGGGATATATGTATACATATAGCGGATTCACTTTGTTATAAAGCAGAAACTAACACACCATTGTAAAGCAGTTATACTCCAATAAAGATGTAAAAAAAAAAAAAGGATTGTAAATAAAAAGCTGGGCAACCTTTCAACAAACAAAAATTAAAGAAAGCAAGAGTCATGATCTTAGTATCAGTTATGGGGTTTCAGGCCCATAAGCATTAAATAAAACTGAGAAGTTTTATAATTCACAGGGGAGATACAGGTATGGATATTTGTGCTCCACCCAAAACAAAAGCAGAATAGCAATAAAGCAGAAACTTTAAAAATTACAAAAGAGGCAGAAACATACTAGCACTAAAAGTCCTTAATTCACCTTTCTCACAGATCAAAATTAAGTGACTAAAAGACTTAAATAGTATAATTAGTAGGGTAGATCTGATTTATACCTACAGATGTATATATCCAATGTTGTATCTTGAAAATAGCAAATACACGTTCAAGTGCTCAAGTCGCATTCACAAAAATTGATCACCTATTATGCTACACAGAAAACCTTAATGAATTTTGAAAAGTAGAAATAATACAAATATTCTCTGATTCTACTGCAATGAAATCAGAAATATCAAAATCTAAAAAATATTGCATTTATTTTTTCAGTTATTTAAAAAGTAGTTTTATTGTTTTGTTTGACTTATTTTTGAGCACTAAGAAAATGATATTATACAGTAAGAACTTTTCTGGGACTTTTTATTTGTTTTCACCCATTGTCATCGTTCTGGTCATCTATCCTTATGCATCACTCCAAAACTCAGTGGCTTAAAACAACAAACGTCATTTGTAGTTGATGGACATAAGCAGACATCTCGTGCTATCCCTGGATTCAGGAGTTTGAGAGAAGCATGTTTCTGGCTCAGAGTCTCTTATGTGTTTGGAGTCAAATGATTTCTAGGGCCAGAGTCATCTCTGAGACATCTTCACTCACATTCCTG
>NW_006771679.1:1337575-1389777 GCF_000442215.2 Lipotes vexillifer
TTCCTGCTGCCTGGGCTGGTAACACAAGCCCAGCTTCTCTGGCTACCTCTCTCTCTTTCTCTATGTATTCTTCCCATGGGGTCTCTCCAGCTTGGTGGCTGTAGGGTCATCAGACTCTTTACAGAGCAGCTTGGGGCTCCAAAGGCCAGGAGGAAACTACATTGTCTTTTTATGACCAGCCCTCAAAAGTCAGGTAGCTTCTGTCTTGTATGAGTCGAGGCAGTCACAAAGACCCACCCAAATCAAAGGGAGAAAACATAGACTCCACCTCTTAATGGGAGGTGGAGGGGAGGGTGGAGAAGGTTCTGGAAGAACATTTGGGGCCAGAACTAATATTGCAGCCATTTTTGAAAAATATCCTCTGCCACAATCACCTTTCAAAAGTAAGTTGTGGTTTATCTGTTTTCATCATTGTCTGAAAATACTTCATTTTACTAATCCATTCTTCTGTTTGTGAACATTTGGATTGCTTTCCGTCTTTTGCTCTTGTGAACATCTTTGCTGCAGACAATCTTGTATAAGTCTCCTGATGACATGTGTGCAAGTTATCTCTCTTGGGCATATACCTGGGAGCGGGATTGCTGTGTCATAGAGTACCAGACATTCAACCTTGCAGCATAATATTAAATTGTCTTCCACAGGAGTTGAATCCATTTAGAATCAGCCATCAGCAATACATCAGTTCCAGTTTCTTCCCGTCCTCTCCGCTCTATACCTTCCCCTTTATGTGTGTATGTATCATAAGAGTATATTGCCTATTGTACAAAGTAAATTTTAAAAATTCAAAATTTTTGTTTGCTTTACTCACAGCTACATTCCCAGTGCCTAGAAGAATGCCTGGAAAATAATAATTTGCGGAATGAATGAATGAAGTGTTGTGTCCTGTGACAAGTAACTGAACTTGGTTTATTTGGAGATTTGTCTGGAGGTTCGAGATTCAACTATTTTCTTTTAAAATTAAAGATATTTCATTTCAAGAGTAGTACTTGCAATATGAGAACATTAAAAAAGCATGAAAGGAATTGTTTAAATGGCACTTTGCTTTTCAAGTCTTTTGTCTCTTCTAAAAATTTCAATAATTTTAGAATTTAAAGACAAAAATGTGACCGCTGATTCCAACATTTTTCTCACTATTTTCTTTTATGTCCTCTTTTTCCTGAGTCTCTGCTTTCCTCATCTAGTTTGAGTGACGGAAGGGCTCTAGCATTGAAAAAGAGTGAAAAGAAAGATACATCGGGTAATATTTCAAAACATTTTGCCACTCTCTCTCTCATACTATCCCAAAGCAACCCTCGTGGTAGGTAGGGAATAACTAACAATATAAGTGAAGCACGTGAGGCTCAGTGTAGTTAAATGACTTGCCCAGGGTCATACAACAAGTAAGTGAGAGTCAGGATTTGAAATCACCTCAGTCTGATTCTAAAGCCCATATACTTCCCCTTTCTTATCCTCAAAATGCAGGTAGCTAATTAAGTTTTTTCCCCCAATCCTAAAAAACTATTTATTTTACTGTAGAAAATTCAAAGAATACAGAAAAATAGAAATAAAAACATTTGAAATATCTGAAATTCCACTTCGGGGATATCTCGGGGAGTGTTCAGTATTTTGGTGAATATCTTTCTGTATCTGTGTGGGGTGGGTGTGTTGGTACAAACTTATCATAAATGGCATCATACATGTTGTTTTTTGACTTTCTTTGTGCATTTAACAGTGAATCACAGGAGATTCCTTTATCAGTGAATAAAGGTATACACTTTTAATGATTGCCTGGTGTCCTGTGATATGTACACATGACAATTTATGGATCAACTGATGTTTGGTTTATCCATCAAGTTTTGCAAATAAATAAAATGCTGTAATAAAACTCTTATACATGTACCCTTTTTCCCCCAATTGTCTTTTTATGACAGATTTCTTGTCATAAAAAAACTTGCAGAACTTGCAGAGAACTTGCAGAACTCATCTAATCAAACACTGGTTTACCTGATTCTATAGCCAAGTGCCCCAGAGCAGGGCTGAAGGCATCTGTAAAATCACATTATTCTACTGCTCAGGAGCTGATTACTTAGAGAAACAACTGCTGAATTTTTAAAAACATGTTTCCTGTAGCCCTGATTTTACTTTTGTCGGGGAGGGCCTGGAATTTGATCGTGTTCCCCTCCACCACTCCCCGATACAGAGCAGCAGCCCACAACAAGGTGGACAGAAATACCAGTACAGAGCAAACGAGGTGCTCAGAGGGGTTGCAGGAGATAGTCAAATTACGGCCATATTCTGCCTGATCCCTTAGGCTTCCTGTGGCTCCATTACAAAATCCTGAACTTTACCCCAGACTTGTCATTAATCATGCCCTAAAATACTGGACCGAGAAGGTCAACATGTTGGAATAGGCCAATTCTTTGGATCAGAGAAAACCATTAAACAGGGGATCTGGGATTCCGGTTGTCTTGGGTCTTGGTTAATTGCTACGAGGGAAGATGCCTACTGAGTCTGTAGACATTCTGCTGTCTCTGATGGCACTCACCAAGTAAACTCACAATCAACCCCCTTCCCTGCCCTAGGAACAGCCCCCTTTGAGTTTCCTGTGCCTCTCTCCTCTTCATTCTTTTTAAAAATTTTTATTGAAGTATAGTTGATCTACAGTGTTATGTTCGTTTCAGGTGTACAGCACAGTGATTTACTTATACATACATACATATTATCTATTCTTTTTCAGATTCTTCTTCCTTATAGGTTATTAAAAAATATTGAGTATATTTCCCTGTGCTATACAGTAGGTTGTTGTTGGTTCATTCTTGTGTTCATTGCTGTGTGAGTTGCTGCTGCCTCTGCTGCACTTTTTGGTTTGCTCTTATTCAAATATGAAGTGTTATGACATTTAAAATCGTGTTTCTCTTTAAAACCTTCATAATGACATTGGTGGAAATAAGTGGAGCCCAGACACAGACCTTGCAGGTTCAGGCATGGCCGAGATGAGAGAGCGAGGGAGGAGACGTTCAGGACTCCAGGGGAGGGCCCTGTGGGTGGTCTGGGAGGTCCTTGGGAGGCTGGCGACCTGCGGGGGCTGGGGTATGAGTGAAGACACATGTGTGGCCGCAGGATGTTGGGCTGGATTCCTTCCCAGCCACCCTGTAGGGGATTTTCAAGGGGGGTGTAAGATGGAGGCGACCTGGGAGGTGCTGAGTTCTTGGAGCAATCTTCCACGAGGATGAAGAAGCCTGCGTGACCTTCCAAGTGTTGCAGATGTGAGCAATTCACGTTCCGGGATTAGGTTAGTGCAAGGCCACTGGAATCCTTCACTCAGACTCCTGCTTTTTGGTTAGAATCTTCTTTTCCTAAACTTCTGAACTTGGATTACAAAGCCGTCGGCAGAGTTCTTGAGGAAAAAGAGTTCAAAGCAAGTGAGTCCCTGAGAAAAATAAATCTTGGGGAGATCATGGGAAAGGGTAACACGGAGGAGAGAGGGAGTTGGTTGTAGAGAGATGATCAGATTATTCGAAAAAAAAGACCATGTGTGGATATCGAGTATTGAGTGTGGGAAAGAAGGATGTAGAATATGAGGAAAAAAGCTTGAAATCATTCATTTCAATAAGCTCTCCATGGTCAGGGATCTTGCCTGCAATGAATGTTCACTGAATAAATAAATGAAAATCTATTAGAGAAAAAACAAATTTGTAAAAAGTCATTCACCAATCTGGATTTTAATTCACCAAGGTTTGGTAAAATTTTTAGAGTTAAAAGAGCCATTAGAGATGATTGGTTGATTAACCAGCACGGGTACCTATCGTGTGCTAGTCAGAGGGATTGGAAAATGAGCTACCCCAGTTCTATGTCTAAATACAAGGCAACAGGCACGAGTTTCCTATGCCTCAGGCACTTCGAGGCAAAGCTGAGACCAGAAACCAGATGTCCTGAAGCTTAGTTCTTTGCACGTCCCACTGGCCATGTTCTTTCTAGGAGTTGAGTACATTGGAGACCACTTTGTCCACATGTGTCCTTGAGACCTTGTGTGGTAAATGCAAAGGACTGCAGATTCCAAAAAAGCATGCACCC
The DNA here is from genome assembly GCF_000442215.2 of Lipotes vexillifer. Taxonomy (NCBI): domain Eukaryota; kingdom Metazoa; phylum Chordata; class Mammalia; order Artiodactyla; family Lipotidae; genus Lipotes; species Lipotes vexillifer. The sequence goes on from NW_006771679.1 coordinate 1,341,629, forward strand.
TTCAGTCTGACTAAAATAACAACAGTTCACACAAGGGAATGAGTGTAGCCTTTTGGATAGGATATTTTTCTAAAAATGTAAAGTCACGTTAGGATAAGTCATATGAGAGTGTCACAGGTAAGATAACAATGCGACCTTCCTGAATTCCCATCAGGGAAACCCTAAACTAAAAACGTTCTGAAGATCAAGGGGGGAGATACGGATGTAATAATGCCGAAAATTCTGACACTAAGTGCAATTTTAGTCACAGAAACTTTTGCACAATAATAAAGAACACTGAAACTTGAGAGCCGGATAAGGCATACATTCCATTAATACTTGCACATACTCTGGAGCAACTGAGAAATTTTGATGCATGGCGCCTGTAACCCCAAGGTAGAGAAGTTGCTATATGCCTTAAGGTCATTCATTTCTTTTACTCTCATTCAATAATCCAAGATATCCTCTAATTTTGATTTCATCTCTCAAGGATACATTTCCATTGAGAAGGTACTACTCTAACTAGCCAAAGTGAGCATTGCAATCCACCTGGCAGTAACATTTTTCAGTGTAAATTGATAAATTGGAATTTTGGCTTATCAATGCTTTACAATTTGATGAATGTGAATAAGCTCAGCAGAGAGAATTAAAAATCCAGTTGCAGGATATTGAATATAGTTCCCTGTGCTATACAGTAGGACCTTGTTGTCTATTCATTCTCTATATAATTGTTCGCATCTGCTAACCCCAAACTCCCAGTCCACCCCTCCCCCACCCCCATTTCCTTGGCGACAACAAGTCTGTTCTCTATATCTGTGAGTCTCTCTGTTTCGTGGATAAGTACATCCACTTTCGTGGATAAGTTCATATATAAAATCACATATTTTAGATTCCACATATAAGTGATATCATATCCTGTAAAAAACCATAATGGAAAAGAATATGAAAAAGAATATATGCATGTATATATGTAAAATCGAATCAGCTTGCTGTAGAGCAGAAACTAACACAGCATTGTAAATCAATTATACTTCAACAAAATAAATTTAAGAAAAAAAAGAAAAACAAGAATAGGAAAAAATCCAATTGCAGAACTTAAAAATGTGAGGAACATAGTGTCTTCTTTAGTGTAGGACCATGGCATGATGCGTGTATATTTTCCTTCTGAACACTGAAGATGAAACTCTGGACCCACGGAGACCTCACTGACACACTAACACCCAATGGAACTCAGTCTAAAATAGCCAGCTGGTAGGTCTCTCATACCAATCTTATTTACACCACCTTGTAACTAAATGCTCCCTAAATATAAACAAGTGGGATGTATTCTTGTATATTCTCTGTTGCAGAGAGAAGAGAACTAGGAAATCTGTCTACAGCGACGTTTCTGTTTTTTAATGGAAGGTCTCAGCCTAAATCTGTGTAGTTACCCAGGCCTTTCCAGAGGGCAGAGAGCATAGAACAAACAAAATCTCTTTATGTAAATGCCAAATGAACCTGAGGGAGATAAAAAATGATGAGGGTCTGGGCTCCTTCCCTGCAGTCCCACCTTGAGAAATCAGGTTACTGGGTTCACTCCTTAGTCTTAGAAGCATATGGACTGGAAAGGGAAGAAACGTAGGAAAGTTGGGGGAAATGGAAAGTGGGGGACACGCTGGACGAGGTCAGTGGGAGGAATAATTCTGAGTAGTTGACTCAAGAGAACTTTTGACCCAGAATGTTTGAATTTCAGTCAGGTTTTGGTCAGCTCTAATTAACCTAAAGTGCAAGGACACAAAGCTCACTGTTTGTGGAAATTTTTAAAGTTCTGATCAACATGAGGATGGAAAAGCTCCTTCTTACCCTCTTCACCAAGGCATCCATCAGAGCAGAGCAGGGCAGCAGCCTCCATGGAACCACAGGTGGCAGGACAAATAGGACGCCACGTCATTCACGTGGGAGACGTCTGCGGGATGGAGTGAGTGTGTCTGTCTGGGACATTCCAGGGTGTTTTGGATGATTCTGGCGAGGGTTCATTAAACTGGACTAGCAGGATTTGGGAAAGGTGGTTGAACTGGAGTTTTTGCAAATTTGTTAGTCTTTGCTGAGCCATATTTTAAGAACTGCTGCTATAACCTGTAGTGGGTTGTATAGTGTCCCCCCCCAATTCACGAACACTCGGAGCCTCAGCATGTGACTGTGTTTGGAAACAGGGTCTTTGCAGATGTAATTAGTTAACGTTCTAAGGTGAAATCATCCTGGAATTAGGATGGGCCCTAAATCCGAAAACTGGTATCCTTATAAGAGAAAGGAAAGTGCGCTTTAGACACACACAGAGACACAGGAGAAGAAAGCCATGTGAAGATGGAGAAAGAGATTGGAGTGATGCAGCTACAAGCCGAGGAATGCCAAGGGTTGCCAGGAGCCACCAGAACCTGGAAGAGAGGCAAGGAACGACTCTCCCTCAGAACCTCCAAGAGGAACCAACCCTGCCAACACCACGATTTCAGACTTTAGGCCTCCAGACTGTGAGAGAATCAATTTCTCTTGTTTTAAGCCACCAAATTTGTAGCAATTTGTCATAGCCTCCCTAGGAGACTAACACATCACCATATTCCTCAATTTTAGATCCAGGCAAGGGTGGCCCATGGAAATATGGGCTGCATAGTTATTTGCTTAGCAACTGAATAGAGATTAGTTTTCATTTCTCCTCACCTCTCCTTCTCCAAGCACTCCTGATACATAAACAAACAACACAACCAAAAGGACCCACAGATAAAGACTCAAGCGTCAGAAGAAGTCATAAGAAATATTCAAAATAACTCTTTTCATTCCCTGATTAAGCTGAAGACACAATTTTAAATTATTCTACTTTAAATCAATGTGCTTTTATTCCTATCATTTTGGCAACTTCTTTGATGAGAAAATATTTTTCCTATCATGTAGAATTAATTATAATAAAGTACACAAATTCCATGGTGGAGTGAACGTGGGGAAAGTGGCGGCAAAAGACATTACTTCCATTTTCAAAAGAGAGAGTTTTCTGCTATAGAATTGCAAACCAATGAAACATGTAATCACGGCAAAGTTAGGAGCATTGAGCCTTTCTCCTAAAGGATGTAAGTTATGTGTTCAAGTCATCTGTTAATCTCACAAAATAACATTCTCCCTGCTGTTTGCCCAATGTCTTTCTCCTCCTCAAACACAGTGGACGAATGACACTACAAAAGAACCCTCCAGTTTGGCAACACAGGTTGATCAACGCTGAAGAGACCTTGACCAATGTCTCCTTTATCTTTAACCTTTTTAACCCAGGTTCTTTCAGCCCTAGCACTGACCTCTTCAGGTCTGGTTTGTAAAATAAGCCAGACGCTTAATTTTGGGTTTCCCTGTGTCTTCCTCCTGAAGTCCATCCTAACAACCTGGAAGCTTGCCTATGTGTGTGTGTGTTTGTGAAATAATAGGGCTCTGAAATAGTAGGGTATAATGCTGTTTATTTGTTCTTCTCTTTTATTTCTCTTCCTCATTGCTCTCTTACCTCTTTGGATTCTGCTTGCTTCTCCTCACCGCCCTCGTCAGCATTTTCAGTCTTTATTTTCCATCCCTGGCAGAGGTCTGCAGGTCAAGTGTGGAATTACAGGTCAGCAGTGGCATCGGTTAGAGTGCCAGGTCCAGGTCCTTATGACTATTACTGCTCTATTAACATAGGAAGATGACAGGGTATACTGAATAAAATATTAATTATGAAGTTAGAATTATATTTTTAAAAGCATGTGTAAAAGAAGGGCTTCTAAATGAAAATAGATGATACCAAAGAAACCAGGCAACAGTAAATAAAAAGAACCAAGGAAAGTAAATGAGCTGCTAAAGTCCTATGAGTTTATAGTCAGAAGAGAAAGTGGATGAGTGGATAGGGGACTTGATGCCAGGATTTGGTGGAAGAGTGGAGATAAGAGTGAAAGGAAGTAGGTAAAATGAGAATGGGTAATCAGAAGAAAAGGGAAGGGAAAGTTGAGGTCATCCGAGTAGAAGAAACAAATAAAAGAAGGAAAAAAATAAGAAAGAAAAATGAAAAAAGAAGAACTATCAGCATGATGCATAAGAAAAAGAGCAAGAAATAATAAGGAAAGAATTGAAGACCAAGAAGAGGTGCATTTCAGGAGAGGTCACATCTGGCCACGGCTTTCTAGTGAACAGATTTTAATAATTATGACAGTGTTTCTATGTCTCCTTTGGAAGCCAGTATGATGGAGCAGAAAGGCTTTGGCCTGAAAGAAGGGTTACACTCTAGTCCTGCTGGCTGCTGTCTAGTTGAATGATCACCACTAGATCTTTCAAACCCTCTATTTTGTTCCCAAGGTAAAATAAAAGCATGTTTATGGCCTTCTTGCCCTCTAAGACTTTATGTATTCTTAAATAAATTTTAGTTAACTTGATTAATCAGGAGTCAACATGGCAATGTTATTTTATTTATCTGTATTTATTTATATACTTAGGTTTTTACTGCAATTTACTCTTATTTCAATTTTCTTGTATATTTCTTTTTGTATCCCCAGTAGAAGGTGATAACACATGAAAATAGGTAGAACAACTTGTCACGCTTAAGTTCTCTGGATCTGTGACAACAACAGAATGTGCTAAATTATTTTTAAATATGTTAATTTGAGATGGCTTATTTAAATACTTTCCTGAACTACTAAACAAATGTGTTCTTTTAAAGCCTAAAAGACGCAATGAAGGTTATAGCTCGATTGCCCAGTCCAGATGTGATTGAGAGACTAAATGCTTTGGGGTTTAAATAACAGAAAATCCAGCTAAATTATGGCTCATGCATGTAACACATCTGGTAGTTGGCAGTTGCTAAAATAGACTCAACTATTAAATGGGATCAACCAGGTCTGACTCTTTCCACCCTTCTACTTTGCCATCCTTTTGTATTTGTAGCCTCATGGCTTCAAGATAGCTGTCACATCTCCGGGCATTATGTCTTTACATTGGTATCACGAACAGGAAGGGATAAGTTCCTGTACACTACTTTTGAGGCAAGAAGGGAAATACCAGGTTTCCCTTGATGTCTCATTAACCAGAACTGGTTCACATGCCACTTTGGGACCAGACCCACTAACAGAAGGGAACGGGATCATTATAAATGACCTAGACCAATAATGGCTCATTCCCTGGGGCCAAGTCAGGATACTACCTTGCCTGACATCAGATCTCTGCCACTCAAAATGGTGTTTCTCTTAATATGTAGGAAAGGCATAACGACCATTGGGTCGACAACTAACAGAGAGACTTGTGACATCTAAGAGACCTATATGGGCAAAATCTAGAGAAGGTATAAAATTTTCTTCTTAAAAACTAAAATCTCATATCTGTTGGAGAAAACAATATAGTAGTTAAGTCCTCCTTATGTCACTTTTTATACATTTCCCCCCCCAACATTTGTTTCCATTATTTATTTTATCTTTAATCCTATTTCTGCACTGATTTTCCCTCCCTTTTTCTGTGTCTACTAATTACCTTTCAGATTTGTTTCGTTCTTTAGACTCTGACTCACCATTGACTTTGTTCTAATATTGAATACACAGTACTGCACTTTTGATACTTAACAACTGTTAACTGGAATTCCTCCATGCCTTTAACCTTTTTCAAATATATGCACCGACAGTTGGCTCTTCTCCCACTGAAGCCCAGGTTATCTCACTGATTTATATCACCCAAGCTCCCCTGCCCAACGTACACTTTGATTCTCTCCATTCTTTCTCTTCACAGATATTTGCGGCCGATATGTCGTGCCTTTGTCATTATGCAGAAGCAAATGTAGGCAAATAAAGCCATATTTTTTTCCTTTCACCAAACTAGAACTATGTATCGATCCTTCTCTCTGAACACCTTGAATGCTTTCATTCTAATAAATTCCAGTTTCTTCTTCCACATTCACACAGTCTGAGCCTGTGTCTTGTTAATTCTTTTCTCTTTATTCTCTGCCTCTTCCTCTGGCCAGCTACCACACAGAGGTGCTCAAGCAAAGAATGCATTAGGGCATAACTGATTTGGCTTCCTTGCCCACAGCACATGCTGTGGAGAGAGGGGCAAGCCTTGGAACATCTGGTATACCTCCCTTTTTTGCTCACAGAGGCCAGCAGGGAGAAGACAAAAGGTTAGAGGTTTAGTATTAGGAACATTGGAACCAGTATAGGGTCAAGTGGAAATAGCTCTTTTACCCAGAGGCTCTTTCTAATTAGAGTTAGGGAAATAAATTTTAAAAACTGGAACCACACAGATTTTAAAGAATATTTCTTTATCTGCTTTCACAGTTCTTCATATCATAAAAAACAAGACCAGTAGTATTTGGCGAGTCTGAGGTATATGAAATATCAACCAAGTCAATTTGGTAATGAGAATGAATTTCTCATTTCTCTAAAAAGAACTAGTATTAACAAAGCAGCTGACATATGCCAGGTACTGTGATTTTATACTTCCTCTCATATTTAATTTAATTCTCCATTGAATTTAATCCTCCATTGCACTTCATTTTTCCTGACATCTACATAATACAATCATAACAGATCTTCTCTTTATTATCATCAAAACAGCAATCCTTCATTAGAAGGGAGCAAACGCAAGGTATTTGTTAATCTACTTAATCAATTTATACAGTTTGTAAAAGTATTCACTAAGGAATGCAAGACACTCACAAAGGATGCATTTAATGAGTCATCTATAAAGTTACCATGAGTATGTTTTAAAAATATGACATTAAAGTGAAAGAATGCTTAGACAAGCTGGCTAAGCATCCTTAAATGAGTCAAAACCAGTAATTAAAAAAAATTATTAGAAATCAAAAATTTCCAAAATTGGTTGGAATGGTTATATCAAAAATGAAATGAATATTTCATTTCATATACAAGTCAGTGACTTTATCATTGGCTGAGCTGGCCTTAAGCCAATGAGTTTTAGGTGTATTTACCTGATAACATAGCAAGGTTTTGAAACGGTAGTTCAAATTCTTTGCATCCTGAACCATCTCTGCTGTAAGCGGCGTCTGTGAGACACTGTGGGCCCCTTTATGTGAGTCACTGTACTTGCAGGTGGTCCAACATGAGCAGCTTTAGCAAGGGGATGGCAGTTTTAGCCGCTGTGCAGCCTGTTTCTTCTCTCTCACCCCGGACTGGACTCTGGCTCTGTATCTTATATTGCTCCCTGTATTACAGCTCTCTTTGGCACTGGCGTGTTTGGCTCTCTGTGTTTGCTTGTGTACACCTATCCCTGACTCTGAGTTTTAACTCCTGTCCAGTCCTCATGCCAACTCGGGCACAACAACTTGTGAAATAGTGCCACTGGTGATATTTGACAAAGAGACCATGTGCCTCTCAGTGAAAAGATCAAAGTACTCCCCAAGTCTGACCCAGTGCTGGCTGAAAAGCTGGGCTATATCAGCAGACATGGTGGCCACAGTTAGTGCACTTTCTCAAGGCTGGGGCTGGCCATTTAGAATGAGGTGTGCTAGTAGAAATGGAAGTAACTAGTGACAAAGTCTTAGCACATTAGGAGGCTGCTGAAAAATAATTGTGGCTTGTTTTCAAATAAATCACCTTTAAACAATTTACCAGCCTGAAGAGGTTGGGCTATTTTGGTAATTCTAACCTAGAAGATACCTAGAAAATAATCTGATGTCTCTGGGATGAATCAAATAAGAAAAGATCTCTGTGCACCAATGGTGAGGTTCTTATAATATGAACATATTAGGGATTAAAATTCATAGTCCTGGAGCATTGTAGCTGCTTTGTATTTACTGAGTACAGAGCACAAACCAACTCTGGCTTTAGACAGGAATTCTTCTCACTGATTTAATCACCTTTTGGTAGCTTCATGAGAAGAGTCCTAGATTTTATGGTTTACTCTGAAGAAATAGGTTTATGTTTGGGGACTCTTTTTAAACCAGTGTTGTCCATTAATTCCAACTATGGATCAAAGTATTACTAGGAAAATTATATTACCTGAGGAAAGATTTTAATAGAACAAAACTGTGACTTTCAAGAATATTTGTAGCATTGTAATATGTAACTTATAATTTTCTGTGGCTACAAGAGTTCTGTTCAGGAAACACAACAATAATAAATCTCCATTATTATGTACCTACTCTATGTCTGACTCTCTGAAGATATGTCACAGATATTATCTTATTCAGTCTTTATTCCTGTTTTATAGGTGAGGACATAGATTCATAAAAATATTAAATAGTTTGCCTGAGCTCCCATAGCTAATAAGGTGCAGAAACAAGATTCAAATTCAGATATGTCTTACTCTATCTGCAAAATGGAGAAATTGTGAAGATTAAATGGAACTATGTATAAGGAAGTGTAACTGAGTAGGGTTCTGTGGTGGCTTTCTGGGACAGATGCCTCCCCCCAGGTCCTCTGTTTTAATTCCTCTCTGAAGTATCTAGATAATAATATCTGATACACATTTCCTGAGTTGTTTTACATATGCTAAAACCACCACCAAATGGAAGAAGTTAATTACCTGATGGCCATGAGTATGTAGCTCCCAGACCTACTGGAGCCCAAGGATTGATAATGTTAACCTCTGGGACACCACCCTGTTACTTCACCATCAACCAGTCAGAGAACTGGGCACCAGCTGGTCACATACCCTGCGATGCCCCTCCCTCACCTGGCTTTTAAAAGTGCTTCCCTGAAACCCTTTCTGGAGTTCGGGTTTCTGAGCACGAGCCACTGAGCTACCCATTCTGCTTGTATTGGCGCCTTACAATAAACACTGCACTTTCCTTCACCACACACAACTCAGTGTCAGTACATTGCACTTGGGCGAGTGGACCCATGTTTAGTTCAGTAACAGAAGTATTCTGTGAGCTTTTAAACTGATATACAACTGTTAGGTATTGTTAATATTGTCAACAGGCTTTGAAATAGACTATACCCTTTGCTTCAAGTATTAAGATATGCTCCTTGTACACACAGCATCCTCAAACTGGGTACATGAGGTAAAAGAGGAATGATGAGCTGACAAGGAGACACTCCTGGACCGAAGAGTTGTGATCAAGAAACTAAGAATGATGCTTTGAATGTCATTGAGGAGGAAGAGACACAGTGACTGTGAGGATTGTCTGCGGGGGTGAGAACATCACTGGGGAAAAGGCCCAAAAGTTAAAGTTGCTTGAACTTTAGTTCTCTAATTCGTTTTACAGAAAAGCAGCTGTGTTATGCTGCCCAAAGGGTCAACAGCTGCACATTTTTCACTCCACCTTTATGAGAGTCAAATTGTTTAAAAGCAAACAAAGATTGGTGATTTTTTCCCTAGAAAGCAAGTGTCAGACTCATTGGTGGAGTCCTTTCCATTCATCCCTATATGCCACATAATTTTCTCACATCTATATTTATACCTGTACGTACTGCAAATTACTATCATTGATATTTATAATCATGAACTCTCAAATCCCTTCTGAAAGTGATATTATGTCCTGTGTGTTCTGCTCTAGAAGAGACGAAGATAGGAAAGTATAGAGTATGTTATGGAAATTCTTTCCACTAAAAAAGAGTAAGGTGTTAAAACTCTGTTCTCTGCTTTCAACTTATCTCTGGAAATAGGTTTAATCAATATTTATGTGTTAATTAGTGTTAAATAATAGTTCGCAATTTATAAAGGCTTTTATATATACTTAGCGCACTTAACAACCCTGGGAGTTTGGCACTGTTTTCCTTATATGGTTTCAACTTCTTGGAGAATGTAGTGCCAGGAACATGCTGTATGTCCTCAGAGGAACTGATGTTCACTTTCCTTAATGAAAATCCAGTATATATGTATCCTCATTTTTCCCTTCATGCCCTGGCTTCTAGGAACCTCAGATTCTAATGTAATGAATCTTTATGGTTATTATATCAACCTTTAGTGTTAGAACGCTTTCTCCTTTTTCTTTGTTCTGCTTTTCTATTTCTGTTTCATCAGCCTCAGGTGATTATTGCACATATAATTTTTCATAATCTGCTTCAAATGTTCTTAAAGAGGATCCATATGAGAAAATAAAGAAATGAATGAAAGAATAATTTGGCTATTATTGTCTTAATTTCAGAGATAGGTGAAGCTACCTGAACAAAGTTATTAAGCTCATACGTGGCCAAGCTGGGGCTTTGTCCCGGGTCTCCTGATTTCAAATTCCATGTTGCTTCCAGAATGATCCATCTCTTGAGAATAAGGTGAGCTAAGATTGTCCTCATTTAATGCCCTGCCTCAGAGAGTAAAACTATTGCATTTTCTGCCCAAGGCTGGGCAAATCCATGCTGTTGCCAATATCACCTTCTTGAAGATCCTTAACTCCTGAGAAAGAAGGAAAAGCAAAGGAACACTGCTTTTGTCATCCTCAGCTCTTCACACCTTCAGTTAGGAGAACCCCCATGTTAAAAATGGGGGTGAAGGTGCAGTTGTGGAACATCAAGATGGTTACTATCCACAGTCCCTCCCATTTCATCCGAAATAGGAGGACAAACTGCTTCTTTTCAAATGGTCCATACATCTTTGCCTATTGAGAAATGGCAGCAGCTGCCACCCTGTTCTCCCTGCAGCTCAGCATGCATTTTTCTCTTTGTTGGAAAGAAGATATAAAAAGTCAAGGCATTCTTTCTAGTAGCTACTTTCATCATTACATATTCACAATAATTGAAAGGTGGAAGTGGAGTATAATATACTAGAGTGGGAAGAAAATGATCTGCAGTAACTTCAGAAACATTCATAGGAAACGTTCAGCTGCTAAAAAAAACCCCAACACAAACACTGGATCCTAAAATACCATGTTAAGCCACCCACATCTGCAAAGCTTTATTTCTGCTACTTATTGGTCCAAAGAAATAGAGTGAGATTGGGATTGACATCTATACACTAATATGTATAAAATGGATAACTAATAAGAACCTGCTATATAAAAAAATGAATAAAATAAAATTCAAAGAAAAAGAAATAGAGTGAGTGTAAAATAGAATCTGAAGGAGAATTCTCAATTCCTTCCATGTTACAGGGCTTATAATGCAGTTTTTTTTCTTTTACTTTCAGAGTGAGCATAAACTTCTGACGTTTAGCCCAACATCCTAATGGGTGCAGGACAATGTGTTCTGTGCTGACATAACTTCAATCCATTTCATAACCAAGCACTCTACCATTGACCCCAGTCAACTGGATATCAAATACATGTTCTCAGTTACGAGGAGAACTGGTTGAGAAAATGTAGACGGACCCATCCAAATTTATCACCCTCATGAAACACATGAGCACACACACACACATTCTTTACTGACATGTGCTCCCAGGACTATATTTGTCTACAAAGGAAAGTACACACTTATCAGATATAGACAGTGTATTTTCTATGACAAGACACTAAACCTTAGGTTCCCCATGTATGATGAGAGATGTTTGGATTGGATAACACAAAGGATCTTTATTAGTCAGGAAGTTTTCAACTAAAAGTAACAGAAAAACCTGACTCAAAAATATCTTAAACACTAATAAAAATGTATTGTTCTATGTAATAAGAAGTCGATAGCCTCTTATTGGGTGTTTCCAAGCCCAGTTAGTTTAGTGGCTTAAAGATATTGGGATTGCAACTGAGGTTCTTTCCATCTTTTGGCTCTGTTCTGTTCCTGTGGCCTTAGCCTCAGTCCAACTCCCTTCATGGGCACACAGTGTTGGCATTGGTCCAAGTATTGCACACATGCAGAACAAGGTCAAATGGAAAAAGAGTCTTCTTTTTCCCCATGAGTCTCCTTTTATTAGTAATGAAAAAAAATTTTTTGAAGCCATTCAGAAGATTTCTCCTAATGTTTCATCGACTATAATTGCATCACATATCCTTTGCTGTACTGCAGAAAAAGGGGATGAGATGACCATAGTTGACTCACTGAAGTCAAGAAGAGAATGGGCTAGGGACTTCCCTGGTGGTCGAGTGGCTAAGACTCCATGCTCCCAATGCAGGGGGCCCGGGTTTGATCCCTGGTCAGGGAACTAGATCCCATATACCGCAATGAAGAGTTTGCGTGCCACACCTAAAGATTCCACATGTCGCAACTCAAAGATCCCGCGTGCCGCAACTAAGACACGGAGCAGCCAAATAAATAAATATTTTTAAAAAAGAAGAAGAGAATGGGCTACCCAAACAAAATTTTAGCTCTGTAAAAAATGGGGGAAACAGGGGAATTGATGGTGGGCTAGCAATTTAAAAAATGTCTCCTCAGGTTTACCCTTTGCCCAACCATCAGCTAAATATATACACTTTGTCCCATTCACACTTGGTAAAAAATGCTCAGACCTACATAAAATATACCCACTACTTTCTGAATGGGAGACAGCCCAAAATCTCATCTGTCAATACACCCAATCTACATCTGGGATTTCTAGACTTTTATTCTTCTATCATAGTCTGTGCACATATGGCTAAAAACAAGTGTTCATCACTAGAATACCTAATGTAAAATACAATTAATTCTCCCCTTATCCTCTCACCAAATCAATTCCAATTCTGAAAAGGAAAGAGTAGAAACACCTGACAACAGTCACTGGTCCCTAGCACTTACATTCTGCTGGATGAGAGTAGCAAGCCTTCTTATCCCGGCAGTAGAGAGAGGTACTTGGTCATCCAATTGTACAGCCCAAGTGTTACTCTCAGGACTGGTCTTTCTTTCCTCTGTTGTGGCAGAGATGGTTAGCTGCTCTCCAACACCTGTTTCTTCTTCTTCCTGGGCACACAACTAGGACACCTTTTTCAGCCTTTCTTGCACTTAGTTGTAGCCATATAGACTGCATTCTAGCCCATAGAATATTAGTGGAAATGCCAGGCATCACTTCCAGGCTGGGCTCATAAAAACACCAGCATGTGTGATTGCATGTCTTTTTTTTCCTCCTTCCAGCTCACTATCAAGTATCTCAAGTGGAGATACCTGATAAGATAAGCTTAAAAGATGATGTTGAATATGGTAGAACCTCTTTCAACCTGGATCCCCAAATTACTGCATAGGTCAAAGCTGTGCCACCCACTTCTTCGGTTGCTCAGTCCTGTTACTTAAATAGATTGGTTCAAGATGGCGGAGTAGAAGGACTTGCACACACTCCCTCTTGTGAGAGCACTGGAATCACAACTAACCGCTGAACAATCAAGGACAGGAAGACACTGGAACTCACCAAAAAAGACACCCCACATCCAAAGACAAAGGAGAAGCCACAGTGAGATGGTAGGAGGGGCGCAATCACAATAAAATCAAATCCCATAACTGCCGGGTGGGTGACTCACAAACTGGAGAACACTTATACCACAGAAGTCCACCCACTGAAGTGAATGTTCTGAGCCCCACGTCAGGCTTCCCAACCTGGGGGTCCGGCAACGGGAGGAGGAATTCCTAGAGAATAAGACTTTGAAGGCTAGAGGGATTTGATTGCAGGACTTTGACAGGCCTGGGGGAAATAGAGGCTCCACTCTTGGAGGGCACACACAAAGTAGTGTGCACATCGGGACCCAGGGGAAGGAGCGGTGACCCCATAGGAGACTGAACCAGACCTACATGATAGTGTTGGAGGGTCTCCTGCAGAGGTGGGTGTGGCTGTGACTCACCAGGAAGACAAGGACACTGGCAGCAGAAATTCTGGGAAGCACTCCTTGGCGTGAGCCCTCCCGGAGTCTGCCATTAGCCCCACCAAAGAGCCAGGTAGGCTCCAGTGTTGGGTCGCCTCAGGCCAAACAACCAACAGGGAGGGAACCCAGCCCCACCCATCAGCAGACAAGTGAATTAAAGTTTTACTGAGCTCTGCCCACCAGAGCAACACCCAGCTCTACCTACCACCAGTTCCTCCCATCAGGAAGCTTGCAGAGGCCTCTTAGATGGCCTCATCCACCAGAGGGCAGACAGCAGAAGCAAGAAGAACTACAATCCTGCAGCCTGTGGAACTAAAACCACAATCACAGAAAGACAGACAAGATGAAAAGGCAGAGGGCTATGTACCAGATGAAGGAACAAGATAAAACCCCAGAAAAACAACTAAATGAAGTGGAGATAGGCAACCTTCCAGAAAAAGAATTCAGAATAATGATAGTGAAGATGATCCAGGACCTCAGAAAAAGAATGGAGGCAAAGATCGAGAAGATGCAAGAAATGTTTAACAAAGACCTAGAAGAATTAAAGAACAAACACCTAGAAGAGAGATTGGGATTGACATATATACACTAATATGTATAAAATGGATAACTAATAAGAACCTGCTGTATAAACAAATAAATAAATAAATAAAATTCAAAAATTCAAAAAACAAGAAAGAAAGAAATTTTCCAGGGGGTGCAGTCAAGATAGTGGACTAGGAGGACATGGAATTTGTGTCTCTGCACAACTAGGGCACCTACCAAGCACCAGTGGGGGACCATGGACACCTAAGGGGACAGGAGGAACCCCCAGCAACCGGGTGGGATGTGGGGCATGGGGGGGGGCGTGAAGGGGAAGGAGAAGTGGAGGTGGGACAGGACTGGCATCTCTGGGGGATGGCTGGGGGAGGGGAAGGGATACCACACCCAAAGGGGGAAATTGGGAGGGCAGAGGATCAAAAGGGAGCATGGCCAGGTTTCCCCTGCCCACTTGGGCCCCCAGGAACCTGCTGAGACCCCGGGCCTGATCCTTTGCCCACCTAGGCCCACTCCAGCCAGGTGGGTCCAGACGGAGTGGGAGGGAGGGAAGGGGGAGCAAATGTAAAGGCCAGACCTCTGGGACTGGCACCCCTGAGGGGTGGCTGGGGGAGGGGAGGAGTTCCTACACCCAGTGAGACCCACACACTGTTAGGGGTCCAAGCAGTGATGGGGGAGACCCTGGGAGAGATGGGGGCGGTGCAGAGGAACAGAAGGGAACGCAGCCAGCACTTTCCCTGTCCACTTAGGCAACAGGGAGCCTGTTGGGGCTCCTGGGCCTAATCCTCTGCCCTTGGATCCTCCCTCCTGCGGAGCAGAGCCCAAGCCCCGCCCCTAACCTCCCACCCAGGGCCCCACCTCTACACTCAGAGACGCCCTCTGAGACCCCCTCCAATGCGCTGGGCCTAAACCCCACCCACACGCCCTCACTCAACATGCTAAGACACATATTAATCAGACTATCAAAAATTAAATACAAAGAAAAATATTAAAAGCAGCAAGGGAAAAGCAACAAATAACATAGAAGGGAATCCCCATAATGTTAACAGCTGATCTTTCAGCAGAAACTCTGCAGGCCAGAGGGAGTGGCAAGACATATTTAAAGTGATGAAAGGGAAAAGCTTACAACCAAGATTACTCTACCCAACAAGGATCTCATTCAAATTCGAGGGAGAAATCAAAAGCTTTAAAGACAAGCAAAAGCCAAGAGAATTCAGCACCAGCAAACCAACTTTACAACAAATGCTGATGGAACTTCTCTAAGTGGGAAACACAAGAGAGGAAAAAGGCCCACAAAAACAAACTCAAATCAATTAAGAAAATGGTAATAGGAACATACATATTGATAATCACCTTGAATGTAAATGGATTAAATGCTCCAACCAAAAGACACAGACTGGCTGAATGGATAGAAAAACAAGACCCTTATATATGCTGTCTACAAGAAACCCACTTCAGACCTAGGGACACATACAGACTGAGTGAGGGGATGGAAAAAGATAGTCCATGCAAATGGAAATCACAAGAAAGCTGGAGGAGCAATACCCATATCACATAAAATAGACTTTAAAATAAAGACTGTTACAAGAGATAAGGAAAGACACTACATAATGATCAAGGGATCAATCCAAGAATAAAACATAACAATTATAAATTTGTATGCACCCAACAAAGGAGCACCTCACTACATAGGGCAAATGCTAACAGCCATAAAAGGAGAAATCAACAGTAACACAATAATAGTGGGGGACTTTAACACCCCACTTACACCAATGGACAGATCATCCAGTCAGAAAATAAATAATGAAACACAAGCTTTAAATGACACTATAGACCATATAGACTTAACTGATATTTTTAGGACATTCCACCAGAAAGCAGAAGAATACACTTTCTTCTCAAGTGCACATGGAACGTTCTTCAGAATAGATCAAATTTTGGGTCACAAATCAAACTTTGGAAAATTTAGGAAAATTGAAATAGTATCAAGCATCGTTTCCGACCACAACGCTATGAGATTAGAAATCAATTACAGGAAGAAAAGAGTAAAAAACACAAATACATGGAGGCTAAACAGTGTGCTGCTAAATAACCAAGATATCACTGAAGAAATAAAAGAGGAAACTACAAATACCTAGAAACAAATGATTATGAAAACACAATGATCCAAAACCTATGGGATGCAGCAAAAGCAGTTCTAAGAGAGAATTTCATAGCAATTCAAACTCACCTCAAGAAACAAGAAAAATCTCAAATAAACAATCAAAACTCATACCTAAAGCAATTAGAAAAAGAACAAAGAAAACCCAAAATTAGTAGAAGGAAAGAAATCATAAGGATCAGAGCAGAAATAAATGAAAGAGAAACAAAGAAAACAATAACAAAGCTCAATAAAACTAAAAGCAGGTTCTTTGAGAAGATAAACAAAATTGATAAACCTTTAGCCAGACTCATCAAGAAAAAAAGGGAGAGCACTCAAATCAATAAAATTAGAAATGAAAAAAGAGATAGATTACAACTGACACCGTAGAAATACAAAAGTTTATAAGAAATTATTACAAGCAACTATATGCCAATAAAATGGACAACCTGGAAGAAACGGACAAATTCTTGGAAAAGTACAACCTTCCAAGAATGAACCAGGAAGAATTAGAAAATATAAACAGACAAATCACAGATAATGAAATTGAAACTGTAATTAAAAATCTACCAACAAACAAAAATACAGGACCAGATGGCTTCACAGGCAAATTCTATCAAACATTTAGAGAAGAGTTAGCACCCATCCTTCTCAAACTCTTCCAAAAAAATTGCAGAGGGAGGAACACTCCCAAACTCGTTTTACAAGGCCACCATCACTCTGATACCAAAAACAGACAAAGATATCACAAAAAAAGAAAATTATAGAACAATATCACTGATGAACATAGATGAAAAAATCCTCAACAAAATACTAGCAAACAGAATCCAGCAACACATTAAAAGGATCATACACCATGATCAAGTGGGATTTATCCCAGGGATGCAAGGATTCTTCAATATACACAAAACAATCAATGTGATACACCATATTAACAAATTAAAGAATTAAAACCATACGATCATCTCAATAGATGCAGAACAAACTTTTGACAAATTCAACACCCATTTAGGAAAAAAACTCTCCATAAAGTGGGCATAGAGCGAACCTACCTCAACATAATAAAGGCTATATATGACAAACCCACAGCAAACATCATTCTCAATAGCGAAAAACTGAAAGCATTTCCTCTAAGATCAGGAACAAGACAAGGATGTCCATTCTTGCCACTATTATTCAACATAGTACTGCAAGTCCTAGCCACAGCAGTCAGAGAAGTAAAAGAAATAAAAGGAATACAAATTGGAAAAGGAGAAGTAAAACTGTCACTGTTTGCTGATGACATGATACTATACATAGAAAATCCTAAAGATGCCACCAGAAAACTAGTAGAACTAATCAATGAATTTGGTAAGGTTGCAGGAGACAAAATTAATGCACAGAAATCTGCTGCATTCCTATACACTAACAACAAAAGATCAGAAAGAGAAATTAAGGAAACAGTCCCATGTACCATCGCAACAAAAAGAATAAAATACCTAGGAATAAACCTACCCAAGGAGGCAAAAGACCTATACTCAGAAAACTATAAAACACCGATGAAAGAAATCAAAGGTAACATAAACAGATGGAGACATATACCATGCTCCTTGATTG
This sequence comes from Lipotes vexillifer, assembly GCF_000442215.2. NCBI lineage: Eukaryota > Metazoa > Chordata > Mammalia > Artiodactyla > Lipotidae > Lipotes > Lipotes vexillifer. The sequence continues at coordinate 1,359,499 of NW_006771679.1, forward strand.
GGAGAATCAATATTGTGAAAATGACTATACTGCCCAAAGCAATCTCCAGGTTCAATGCAATCCTTATCAAATTACCAATGGCATTTTTCACAGAACTAGAAGAAGAAATTTTACAATTTGTGTGGAAACACATAGGACCCTGAATAGCCAAAGCAATCTTGAGAAAGAAAAACAGAGCTGGAGGAATCAGGTTCCCTGACTTCAGACTATACTACAGAGCTACAGTAATCAAGACCGTATGGTATGGCATGGAAACAGAAGTATATCAATGGAACAGGATAGAAAGACCAGAGATAAACCCACGCACATATGGTCACCTTATCTTTGACAAAGGAGGCAAGAATATACAATGGAGAAAAGACAGCCTCTTTAATAAGTGGTGCTGGGAAAACTGGACAGCTACATGTAAAATGATGAAATTAGAATACACCCTAACACCATAGACAAAAATAAACTCAAAATGGATTAAAGACCTAAATGTAAGGCCAGACACTATAAAACTCTTAGAGGAAAACATAGGAAGAACACTCTTTGACATAAATCACAGCAAGGTCCTTTTTGACCCACCTCCTAGAGAAATGGAAATAAAAACAAAAATGTACAAATGGGACACAATGATACTTAAAAGCTTTTGCAGAGCAAAGGAAACTATAAACAAGACGAAAAGAGAACCCTCAGAATGGGAGAAAATATTTGCAAATGAAGCAACTGGCAACGGATTAATCTCCAAAATATACAAGCAGTCCATGCAGCTCAATATCAGAAAAACAAATAACCCAGTCCAAAAATGGGCAGAAGACCTAAATAGACATTTCTCCAAAGAAGACATACAGATGGCAAACAAATGCATGAAAAGATCCTCAACATCACTAATCATTAGAGAAATACAAATCAAAACCACAGTGAGGTATCACCTCATACTGGTCAGAATGACCATCATCAAAAAATCTAGAAACAATAAATTCTGGAGAGGGTGTGGAGAAAAGGGAACCCTTTTGCACTGTTGGTGGGAATGTAAATTGATAGAGCTACTATGGAGATTCCTTAAAAACGTAAAAGTAGAACTGCCATATGACCCAGCAATCCCACTACTGGGCATGTACCCTGAGAAAACCATAATTCAAAAAGATACATGTACCACAATGTTCATCACAGCACTATTTACAATAGCCAAGCCATGGAAGCAACCTAAATGTCCATCAACAGATGACTGGCTAAAGAAGATGTGGCACATATATACAATGGAATGTTACTAAGTCATAGAAAGGAATGAAATTGAGTTATTTGTAGTGAGGTGGATGGACCTAGAGTCTGTCATACAGAGTGAAGTAAGTCAGAAAGAGAAAAACAAATACCGTACGCTAATGCATATATATGGAATTCTAAAAAGCGGTACTGATGAACCTATTGCAGGGCAGGAATAAAGAAGCCGACGTAGAGAATGGACTTGAGGGCATGGGGTGGGGGGGAAGGAAAAGCTGGGATGAAGTGAGAAAGTAGCATTGATGTATATACACTACCAAATGTAGAATGGATGGCTAGTGGGAAGCTGCTGCATAGCACAGGGAGATCAGCTCGGGTGCTTTGTGACAATCTAGAGGGATGGGATAGGGAGGATGGGAGCGAGGCTCAAGAGGGAGGGGATATAGAGATATATGTATACATATAACTGGTTCACTTATTTATACAGCAGAAACTAACAAAACATTGGAAAGCATTTATACTCCAATAAAGATGTGAAAGAAAAAAAAAAGAAATAAAATTTCCATTGGGTCTATTTGTTATGGCAAATATTGGGTCTATTTATTATGGCAGTCACCGTACCTGTACCAATATAATTCTCCTTTATGGCGACATTAGAGATGAACATTGGGGAAAATGCTCTTACTGGGGGCTGCACATTGTATTATTCTATATCCTATTGGTGGGAATTTAGGAGCTCAGGGATTTGCCTTAGAGACGGAGTGGTCACTGTTTATAAAAAATAAAGTCAATAAACAATAAAGCCATTGTTTATTAACCTTGGACTTTCTTTGGTAATACAATTCCTGTAAGAACTCAGTAGGTTTCAGGTGCTTCCAGTCAACTCCATGGGCTAAAAACACAGCCAAAGATCTTTTCTAGAAATAGATTGTGAGCCTGAGAATTCGTGACTCCATGCCAGGGACTTCTACATGGTGCCAGTCCTCCTAGACCTCAGATTAATGACCTCTGCCCCGAGGCAGTTTAAAACAATAACCTTGGGTAGAAAGGCAATACTCATAATCCAGTCTTGGCCATCTGGGTTTTTCTCTTCATCAGGCAGAAACAACTTTATAAAAATTGTTTAAGACAGGTCTGGCAGATTACACTTGTCTTTTGGCTCAAATTTACCAGCGGTTGCTAAATCTCCTGCTTCCCTCTTTAAGATAGTTCATCCTTAGTTTTAACTTGTTTCTTTCCCATGGAACTTCACTGAAAGTCATCCATTGATCTTCCTACCATTTCCACTAACACCAAAATCTCCCCTAGGCCCATGATCTGTGTTCAAGAGCAATGGATAATTTAACCTATTGCTTCACAGCCTCATAAAAAGAGTTACTATCTTACCAGTCAGGTTCCTCACTACCATTTACCCAATTCCAAATTTTATGTTCTGTTGCTTTCAGTACCCCACTTCTGGATCAAACATCTGTATCAGTAGAGTTTTTAGTTGTCAGAATAATAAACCAAATCTATCTGATTTAAGGAGAAATTGAATTTGCTGAATGAATAGTGGGTAGGAATCATGTGGGCAAGCAAGACCAGGAGGAGAGGATGTGTCAGGAGTAATGGCATGAAGCACATGCAGAAATGGCTGGGTGAAAACAACCTGCAGCTCATCCTGATGATGTCACCAGCATGGAGCACACAGTGCTGTCACTGCCACACTGACTACTACTACTCTAGGAGGTTAATCTGCTGCCGTAGCCCCTGCCACAAGAAATACTTCTTTGCTATTCCACATTCCAGATGCCAGGGTAAAGCCTGGGAAGTTGCATCTCTTTGGGCTGAGCCTAGGTCTCATGCATGCTCTTGACCTGCAAGGGCGGCTGGGATAAATGAGGAGCTGTCATTAGTTTCTACCTCTAACACATAAAATGGGAACTTCCCTAAGTAGAGAAGCAGCCAGAAAGAATGAGAAGTATTTCCCACTGTCCTTTTAAACAGTTTGAAAATGTGCTATCAAAGCTTCTATTTTCTAACACAGCATTAAAACTTACTGTTAAATTAAGTCATATTAATTCACTCAACAAATTCTTTTTTGTCCTTCTCATGTGTCAGCCACACGATTAGTTGATTTTCTGACGTTTTTATGTCTGTGAGAATGAGGATCTCCTTTTCCTGGATTTCATCTCTGATGGATGCTGCCGGGGGCATCCCCAAGATGAGATCCAATCAAGGCCACAGAATATACCTTCCAAAGCTTAAGCCATCCCTGTCATTGGAAGGTAAGTATATGGACCCTAGGTGATTTCAGTTCTAAACCACTTGGGTTAGAATTTCCTTATAGAAGACACCACCAGAACTTCTCAACAATGTTCACATATGAACCCAGAACAAAAGTCATGGAAGGCTTACCCTGCCTGTCCTAGGACATACATGAAGCTTAGCCTGAGCCAGCCCTCAAAGCACCTGTCCCCTTGTTTCCTTAAAACCTTGACGCCAGCTAATTCACTGTGCCTCACAACCCAGCATCCTTGTAAAAAAAGGAAACTCCTCAGGCCATCTGGTCTCTTCACATTTTTTATATTGCTGATTTTCTGTGTTTCCTTCCCCGGGCCAGCCCCCTACTATCAAACTGTCTTGCAATGTTTTACATTTTCAAGAAATCTCATTTCATGATGATGAAAAATTCCACCATTTTAATCACCTTCAACAGAAGACTCATTACACCTTCCTGATTTGATTTAAACCTGGTTTTCTCCCAAGAATACAATTTCCCTTAGCCGTTTTCACTAAAACCAATCATTCCTCCTTTTCAGCATTAGGCTTTGGTGCATACGTGGGAGTGATTGGAAGGGGAGGGAATCCCGAGGATGGCTGGAAAGCATTGTTCTCCCATCATTGTAAATACCCTTTGTCCTGTGAGGGTTAAACCATTCAGCTTGTGTACCCTCTATGTTTCCTCACAGATGATCTAGAAGCTTTCATCTGACTTAAGTTCTTCATCCTCACCCCTTGTCTAGCCATTATTCTAGATGGCTTGGCTGTCCATGTGGACAAGCCCACCATTCTGTCATCATGGTGCCTTGTCTTCCTCACCTCAACGTCTGGCAATCTTATTCCACTCTAAACACTTGACTGCTCATCCCCAGGGACCACTTTGGCACTGAAACCTTGAACTTGGATTTCCCATTTTCCTTTTTAAAAAAAATTTTATTGGAGCATAGTTACTTTACAATGTTGTGTTAGTTTCAGGTGTACAGCAAAGTGAGTCAGTTATACATACACATATATCCACTTTTCTTTAGATTCTTTTCCCATATAGGCCATTACAGAATATTGAGTAGAGTTTCCTGTGCTATAGAGTAGGTCCTTATTAGTTATCTATTCGATATACAGTAGTGTGTGTATTTCAATCCCAATTTTCCAATTTGTCCTTCCCTCCCCCTTACCCCCTGGTAACCATAAGTTTGTCTTCTATTTTCTAATCACTGTCTCCCCTTCTAGTATTTTCACCTATTACATCCACTAAATGGATTCTTTGATTGTATTCAGACATTCAGGTGCTTAATCTCTCGATTTTTCTCCCAATTTTGTCAGTCTGTTTGGAGGTTCATTTCCTTCTACATCTAACCTAAACTCGGGGACCTGATAGTTTACTCTCTTATCTTACTCTCCATTCTTTTGCCTCTTTATACTTACACCTTTTCCTCCCCAACTTTCCAGGAAAACTCCCGCTTTATATCAATCTGTCTACCTTGTCAACAACTCCACGGAGGTCCACGCATTAGGTACTTAATAAAATAGAATTAATTAGTTGCACTTCCTGTATCAGATGATATCATTGCCTAAGACCATAGTAGAGCTGAGCATTTTAGCCACCTTTGGGTTACTGGGAATCTAATACAATCAGCTTCCCACGATAGCCAACTCTAAAGAATCTTCCTTGATCTAAAAGTGCTTTACTACCAATGATCAATACCAAATTTATTTGAAGCGAAGTAAGTGCACTTATCAGTAACTCTTTTAAACATTTTTCATAACTTTCCTGTTCTAGGATGTGGAAGGAAGGTACTAAACATCAAAATTGATTCTCCACATCAGCAGGGACACCTAGAGTTCACAGTATTGAAGCTGAATCTTGAACTCTGAATAGAAAGTCTTCTGGGAGGGAAAGTGAACAAGGCAAACAATTTCAGGCAAAATTATAGGCAAACTCAGGTGTGAAAGCGTATGGTGTGCTTGAGGAAGGGCTGAGGAAAGCATGCTACATTTTCTAAGTGCCTATTTTTGATGGCCTTGCATAAGGTGCTTTAAATACATTACCTAGCAAGCAGTTCAGTGAACTTGAAAATAGGGAACCTGCGAGAAAAGGGTGATGGAAGGTGGTAAGATGAGGTTGGAAAGTTAGCATGTTGCAGGGTTCTGAAAGATCTTACATGAAATATAAAGTTTTAATTTTACCTATAAGTTATGGGTAGTCATTTTAGGATTTTAAACAGGGAATGATGTGATCATATATACATTTTTGGAGGATCAATGTTGACTGTAAGTAGGAAGAATCTGAGATGTTTAATGACATGAGCCACACCTCCTTCACTACTTTTTCCCCGGCATCTACTACTGCACTTGACATTTAATAAAGAGTTGCTGCAGATGTAAATGAACGAATGAGACTGGAAGTAGAGAGAATAATCCAGAGGTCTTTGCAGCAGTTCAGGTGAGGAAAGTCTGATCTAAGGCTATGATGGTGCAGGTGGAGAAGAGAGGCCAGAAAGGCTTGTGGGAAATCAGATTCATGATTTAAGAGAGAGAGAAAAATTCAAGATAGCTAACAGATTTGATGCCAGGTAATTCACTTTGGTTTTGTAATAATAATTCCTAGCCCAGAGGATTTTAGATCATCAAATGTTAATGATCTAATGTATGCAGTACATTATATTAACAAATGAAATACACTTGGGGATTGTGTTTGACTGTGGGCAAGAGAAACCTCTAAAACCGAGGTTTGAATACATTAGGACTTTTATTTTCTAACATAAGAAAGCTAGAGTCAATTGTTATATCACTAATGATATAGCATTTTATAATGCCACCAGGCTGTCAGTTCCTTCTGGCTTTCTGTTCTGCAATTTTTCTTAATGTATGTGCTACAGGCTGAACATCTGTGTGTCCCCAAAATTCATATGTTGAAACCTAATGCCCAAGGTGATGCTGTTAGGAGGTGGGGCCTTCGGGAGGTGATTAGGTCATGAAGGCAAAGCACTCAAGAATGGGATTAGCACCCTTAAAAGAGGCCTGAGAAAGCTTCCTCCCATCTTCCACCATGTGAAGATACGACAAGTTGGCAGTCTGCGACTCGGAAGAGGGCTCTTAGCAGAACCCTACCATGCTGGCACCATGATCTTGGACGTCCAGCCTCCAGAACTATGAGAAATACATTTCTGCTGTTTATAAGCCACCCAGTCTGTGATATGTCGTTATAGCAGCCAGTATAAGACAGTATGGCTCTCACCTCAGAGCCACCAACCAGAGTTGGGTGCATATTCCATAAAGGTCAAAGAGGAGGATCAAAGGGCAAAGGATGTACTCTGGCCGATTGCGTCCCTGTGTGCGGAGTTCCCCCAAAGCTCCACCCAGTGGACTGTTGCTTCATCACGTTGTCCCCTGGTGCAAGTATGACTGGGAAAAGCAGTGTTTTCTTTACACGCGTTGCAAGCCAGAAAACAATCAGTGTTCACTTAACAGGAAAAAGAGCCAAACAAGCATGAGAGGGTAACTCTTAGCAGTGTCTGCCATAGCATCTAGAAAAGGGAGGTGGGTTGAACAGGGCTTGGAGCCCAAGCTGCAGGCTCTAGAGCCATGCTCTCACCACTGCCCCACACTGCCTCTCCACTAAGGGCAGAGCTGAGCCAGCCCTTTGGCATCACCTACCCCATCCAAAGGTTCTTAACTCAAGGCCATGCATGGGCTTGGAGGGTCCAGGATCCCCCTGAGATTTTATGTGAATGTCTGTCGGTGGAGAGAGGAATTTTCCAGGAAGATGTTCTCAACTTTGACAGGCTCCTCAAAGGAACGTGGGACCCACAGAGCATGAGAGCAGGCTCTGCTTGAATAGCACCCAGTACAAGAGCAAGTGCTGCCACCGTACAAGCAGGCTGAACCTGGCCTGCTGTGCAAAAAAAAAAAAAAGAGTGAGGGAGGTGATATCTTTACACCTTGATTGTTTAGAGCATCTCTGCCTTAGAAAGATTAGAGGTTTTCCTTGTGCTCCTTTGTGGTACTCACAAGAACAGAGGGTTCAAGTTAGTATTAAATTTTAGAAAATCGAGTGAAGATGTCACAGAAGAAAGAGCATCTCACTATAAAAGTGTTTATTTCATTTATCAGTAGAGGCTGGTTCATCTCCTTAGTTTTAAGACAGTTTTCTCATTCCTATATGTACCCCAATCTATAGGTTGAAACGGAGCCCAGTACAACCCCTGTGTGAGGGGAAGTTCTTCCACCTGACCGTCTCCAGTCCCAGAGTCTTCCTGCAATACCTTGCTCACTAGTAACCCACTGGAAATACTGGTATCTCATTTTTGCCCCAACACCAGTGTTGTGAACATAATCTGTTACTCTTTAGTTAGTGTTTCCTCTGATTTAAAAAAATACAAGCTCTGCCTTTTTCTTAAAAAATGAGATTATAGATACTGGTCAGTAGTATTTATTGAGTGTCTACTATGCTCCATGTGCTACAAACTTCTCTAGTCCTTTGAATCTCCCTTCCTTTGGGCACAGCGCAAACCTAGGCTGCCAGCCTGGACCATCAGACCTAACACTCAGGTCCCTCCTGCCAAAGACTTTAGATTCCATGACCCATAAACCTCTGGTTATGAGGAAGAGAGAGCCAAGAAAGCCTCACGTGTGTAGTGAGAGCCCATTTGAACAGGTGCCATTACAACTGCAGAGGCTGAGAGCTATGCCTATTGGCAGAGATGAATAAAACCATAAGGTGACTCATGTATACATTCAACTTGATTGGTTGTATCTGTCCTGCAGGAGAAATGGTGGCTTCTCTGAAAACAGTACTGTGTCAAGGAAGGTGCTCTTACTTATGTATAACTGTCCGTTTTGAGCACCAGTGCCACATCTTACCCATCCTCCTTTTAGTATGAAGCAAAATGATTTAAATGAATGAAGCCACACAATCTTGCCTGGAGATGTACTAAAAAATTAGGCTACATGTCAGGGGAAAGATTTCTACCCGTTTGGTCAGTAATTTAACTTCTCCCTGACCTCCATTTAAAGACATATTGATGCCATGGTTCTTCTGTCAGCTAGTTAAATTCTGGTTTTTCAGTGGTTTATGAAACTGAGGTTGCTTTAAAATCAAGATCAACACTGGAGAACAGCATATTCCATGTGACTTGAAAACCAAGAGCTATATCCCTCTTTTTTGTTTCAGTGAGTGCACAGAGCATTTAACTCATAATTACTTTAATACGTCCTAAGCAATAAGACTGCAAGTATACAACCTCTCTTTTCCAAAAAGTCCCCCAAATCAACATCTGGTAATGATGAATGATTATATAATTAGCTTGTACTTAAAGGAGGAGAAAGTTTCTTACCCTTGTTAGAAAGGAAGGGCTTACAGGGGAGTTATTCTATTAAAAGTACAGAGCATGAAAGAGTATCATAGTTGCAACAAATGGGCAAGAAAATAATAAAGATATCTTTGCAAATCATTGGTATGCTTTCTTAAGACTTTCTGGCACATTCCTTGGATGTTATAAGAGTTTTTTGTTGTTGTTGTTGTTATAAGAATTTTGATTAACTGGGTTGTGCAATTATCATGCAATATATAGATTTCTCTATGGAAAATAATTCCAACCTACAAATCAAACCTAAACTAATAGTCGGTGGTTGGTGTTCTCGATTGGGCCAAAAGCCTTAACAAATTGCAAAGAATATGTCAAAAGACAGATTGAGTTGGTTTGCTGAGTTTAGGGAAATGCTTGGTCTGACAGTTAATCAATTGAAATACTTGCAATTGAAAAATTGTGTTACTAATTCTCTTCACAATTTATCTTTCTTTCCTCATCTCTTCTAAATAAAGCCTCAGAAATTACTGCCTTTGCCAATGAAATGACCCACTTAGCGTGCAGCTTTTCTGAAACAAAGGTGACTAACTGGCAAAACTCTTAAGAAGCCTGGATCCTGTTTCTGAAAATCATTATCAGATTTTTTTTTTTTTGAGTTTCTTCCCAATCATGGCATAGGAAAGTTGAAACATGCATGAGTTAAACAGCTCTAATAATTTAAAATAAATTAAGAAATTGAGATGCATATAGACAAATCTTTTGAGAAGAACACAAGATTTTGTCTTATTTCATCAAGAATGGGTGTTGTTATCCCACAAATGAGTAGATTTGTTCGTTTGATTGTCTTCTCTCACCTCCAGGGATGATTAATTATAAATTATAAACATAAAATCATAAAATAAATTATAAATATAAAATCATAAAATATAACTATTTACTCAGAAACTATGCTTCCTGAGCTTATTGCTTTTTTCCCCTACATGGAAATATCTGAGGATAAATAAGGGACATTCACAACCTAAAGAGTAAAATATAAAGCCCATTTAATTTTGTATGTTCTGTGGCCCAATTTAAAAGATGATCTACCTATTTGATTTTTTCATGTCCTTTGACTACGTACGTTAGAATGGTAAGTGATGAAAAATATCTTAAAAATGCATCTAGCATAAAAGAAATGTAGAAAATAATGACAAAGGTGAAAAAAGGGCAAAGGGGACTTAAAATTGAGAATGAGACATAAGAAATAACAACCAAATGAATGAGAGCCTTGTTTGGGACTTGATTTGATTTGACTACACACACTGTATAAATGTATCTTTGAGATAATCTGGGGGTCATGAATATGAACTAGCTATCAGATGATATTAAGAAATTACTATTAATTATGTTAGATTTAATAGTGGCATGATATCTATCTAAAGATCGATAGATATCATGCCACTATATAAATTATATAAATCAGAGATGAAGAACAAAGAATTTACAGTGGAAATGGCATAATGTTCAGAGTTTGCTTTAAGATAGTGTAGGAAACAACCAAAAAGGGTGGAAGGGTAAAAATAAAAACAAATTGACAAATGTCATATTTGTGCAAGCTGAGTGATGAGTACAAAGGTGGTTTGCTATTTTTTTTTGTTTTTGTTTTTTTTTAATACTGTCCTTCTGCTTTTTTTTTTTTTGTCCTTCTGCTTTTATTGTTTTGAAAATTTTCCACAGTAAAAAATATCATCTAAATTCATTGCCTTAGAAATGAGCAAACACACGAATGGGGAACTTCCTTTCCTTGTACTAGTTGTTTAGTTTAGGCATTCTTAGTAAGGGGTCGCTTTTAGAGACCCACACATAAAGCTGCAGTCACTTTTGTCCATGGGTGATTTTATTTTCTCTGTCCACGCTTAGCACTCAGTTAGAGGCTGAGCTAATTGTAGTACCGTTTCACTAGGTTTGAATCTGTTCAAGCAACCTAGTATATATTATGGTCTGCCCCAGGCTGCAGTGATCCCGTGGGAGGAGCCAGGGTTTATTTCACTTTCTGGTACCTCAGTGAGGATATGAGGGGAAGAATGCTTTTCTGTTACCTTTTTTGGTGGGGAAGGCGAGGGGAAGGAATGCCTGGGATCAGGAGCCCCTCCCTGCCCTCACCAGCCACTGGGGGAAGCCAAGAATCCCCTCTAACTGTGATGGACTGTTCACCTAAGAAGAGCACCTCCTTTTTGCTGTCAGGTAAGAATGCACAGGGAAAGAAATGTTCTTGGCATTCCTGTAAAGAAACAAGTGATAAACTTCCTTATAGAAACCGAGGGAAAAAAATGTTCTTGGCATTCCTGTAAAGAAACAAGTGATAAACTTCCTTATAGAAACCAAGATACTGCTTCCACAAACATTAATAGACATTATGTGGAGAAGCATGAGGAATGGGCATATGTCAGATAAGTTTGAGAAGTGCTTGGTTAAATGAGTTAAGGCTTTTTTTCCACATGTTGTAATATGTAGGTCATACCTTAATACATGTGACAAGCCTCCTAGGAAGCGTGTTGGGGCAGGGGTGGGAATCTGAACGCAGTAATTCCCAAACTGTTTTGACCACTGACTCTTTTTCCAGGAACACCATGTGAGACTCATGTTTCTTGGAACACACTTTGGAAAATGCTGCCTTTGAGCAAACCATTTTCAACTCAAGCCTCAAGTGTACAACGGGCTCTTAGTATTGGTCTTTCTTTTTGTGCCTGCCAACGCCATATTAAAGTTCTTTGGTACATTGATTTATTGAATAGCACTGATTTATTGAGGACCTACTCAGGGCCTACCCTCTGCCTGCTGCTGGAGATACAAAGATGAGCAGGACTTCTGGTCACCGCCCTCAGAAAGTTCTTACGCTACCAGAGGAACCAGACACAATGCGAGTGATCAGGTTCCAGGTTCCCAAGCCATATGAACGTGGCACTTGGCAATGATGGCACAAAGAATGGTGACAATGTGTCCCAAAGTCAAGGAAGAATCCTGTGAACAAGCTGTAGCTGCCACTCATTGACCGCCTACCTGATATCCATGCCTCACTTGCCAACGGTCCCCTTACTTCTGCATCAAAAAATTCTTGTGTTTCCTGGGAAGCTGGCTCTACCAGTGTTCATCTAGTCAGCACCTTCCATCCCTCTGAACAAGGACAAGTTCAGAAGCAGCGAATGGCCTGAGCCAGCCCAGGTAGGACGAATCTCAGGAATTATGCCTGGAATGTTTTGCCTGGTGATATACAGTAGCCATTTCTGCCACTCTGAGAAAACCCAGCCCAGAACAAAGCAGGATATAGAGGATGGCAGAACTGAGAGAAGCACAAGGAAATGAGCCAAAGACCTGGGACCAAGTGCATTAAAGCCTCTACCCTACCCTGTCACTCTTCAGTTCTCTAGGACAAATTTCCTTTGTTGCTCCAGCCAATTCATCTTAAGTTTCTATTTCTTCTGCTTGAAATATCCTAAGTGATATAATCCTGTGCCCAGGTCTTTGCCTTGGCATTCTCTCCAATGAAAATAGTCACTTTCACAGTGGTTAAGAATCCACCTGCCAAGGCAGGGGACATGGGTTCGAGCCCTGGTCCGGGAAGATCCCACATGCTGCGGAGCAAGTAAGCCCGTATGCCACAGTTACTGAGCCTGCGCTCTGGAGCCCACAAGCCACAACTACTGAAGCCCATGTGCCACAGCTACTGAAGCCCGTGCGCTTAGAGCCCGTGCTTCGCCAACAAGAGAAGCCACCTCAATGAGAAGCCCGCGCACCGCAACCAAGAGTAGCCCCTGCTCGCCGCAACTAGAGAAAGCCCGCGTGCAGCAACGAAGACCCAATGCAGCGAAAAATAAATAAATTAATTAAAAAAACTTCTTAAAAAAAAAAAAGAAAATAGCCACCTTTCCACTGACCGGGCCCTACTCAAGTTCTGCCATCACCCTGCATCCTTCCTGGGTGAGCTAAGTTCATAGTACTCCCTCCCTCCTTTACCACTTATTTGCACTATGTTCATTTAGCACTCAAATACTTCTGTGTTCAAACACCCATGCGCACACACACACACACACACACACACACACACACACACACACAAACACACTCACTGATGTATATGTCTTGTCTCCTAAATTAGACTGTAAATTTTTGAAAATAGAGATTATAACTTATTATGTTACAGTGAATAAAGTATAAACATTTGTTGAATAGATATTAAAGTTTTCCATTGTACTATCCCATTTCCGGCAGTTCTGAGCACAATGCCTGAGTTATAGCAGAAACGTAATAGTCATCCACATGTTACTTATCAGCTGTCACCCATCTTGGCGTCACCCTTGATTCTTCCCAAGAGGCAGGGATCATTCCCCCTCTTGTGTGCCCGTAGTATCATCACAGCTATTACATTGTTGCTTTCATTTATTTCTGAAGCTCTTCCCTTGCTAGATTATAGAGACAGACACCATAATTTCCCATCTTTATCTCTCCAATGCCTTATCAGGTATGGAGGAGATACTTAATAGATCTTGTTAAATACAAATGAGAGTAAATTATTTTATTTCTAGTTCTTACACTGATATTTAAATTATCTATACTATTCCAACTGATAAAATAATTCTTCCATTTTGTTCAAACATATAACAGACATACATAATAGGCTAAGTGGTAAAATGGGCTTATACAGTACATTTCTTTTATTCATTCAGAGACAAAGCGTATTAGTTGAAGAATAATCTTATCAGAAAAGCTTCTATGTCAAATTTTGTACTTCAATAATAATGATTTCTTTTAGGGATGACAAACTGCTATGAAAGCTCAGCAATGGGCGTGGCTAACTCAATATGGTAAATCAGGAAAAGTTTTAGTTTTTCCAAACCTTAAAAAAATGAATATATTCCCATTTGACTACCTTCCAAGGATGCTGCAATATTTAACACTGTTATTTATGGAACACAGTAATATGCATTGAGAAAGAACTGTGTAAGCAGCATTCTTGCAAATAATATTTGGATGAGAACTTCCCCCAGCAAATATTTTCTCCATTATAAAATGTTCAGAAGTATGCAGAGATAAACCGTAATTACTGGAGACTTTGTAATTAGCGTGCAAGCTTAGTGCGATCCATAGTAGGCTAATGGTTGCGTTCACAGAAGGCTGCAACAATCTACTGGAGCTGGGAGACACAGTACTCAGTAGCACAATAACCAATAGAATACTGTTGACCAGAAGGCCAAACTAGAAATAAAAATATTTTTATTGGCTCTGTTTTTAAACAATAGTTAACTTTGCAATTGGTTTTTATGTAGAAAAACTACAGTATTTGTCTAAAATATACAGTAATTTTTTACTGTACTAAATGTATTTAAGATTGGATATTTTACTACTGAAGAACAAAGTGGGTGCAAATTTTACATAGTGATTTGTTGTAAACACTTCACCATCATAAAAAAGTATGTCTGCAGTACCACTTTAATCAGGTACTAGTGATGTAGATAAATATGGCCCTATGCTCTTAGGAACTTACTGACTGTGTAATGTTTATCTTTACTATTCTAGTCTAGGACAGGCAAGATGGAGTCAAGTTTCCCAATAGATTCTACACGTGTGCCAATATTTTTCTTAAGCTACATTGGGAAACAAACTACATACAACAAAATAAATATTTGTTCCTGTGCAGTCAATTATATACTAAGAAATTCCTTATTGAAATCTTTGTCTCTCATCCCCCAGTGTTCCTAAATAGTCTCAGAATTTAGAGCAATAAACTTAAATCAGAGAGTCCTCAAAAACAACGAACGAGACCAAGGATGGAGTGAGGCTGGCTAATGCAGTAACTAGTTCATCAGTAAACATTTCAGTCAGTCAACAATATTTATTTCTGACTTGATTAACTTCATATGGCAGCTTACTATGCATTGTGAGTTGACAGGCTTAGTTTAGGGCCAAAGACGTTTGAGCTGTTGCAGAGAACAGTGGGAAGAGGTAGCAAGAGTCAAGTGATAGCCTTGGAGCTTTGAGCTTGGAATGGTGCTAACACTGGCCAGACTAATGTCTTGGACTCATAAGACCTCTTGAATTTGCTGTAGGTCACCTGGAGTTTTGTAATCAGAAAAGTGATGAGCTAAGATTGTTGCTATGACTCATGATTGATGAAGGACTTTAAAGTACTGAGGTTTTTATACACACTAATTGATACTGTTTCTTTCAAGTGTACAATCATACAGCGATCACCAGACTCTTCAAAAAATGAACACAACAAATAACTCAGAAACACAATCCTAATGACCATATTTTCAAAAAAGTTTTTTTCCCCTTGAGATATCTATATAAGAAACTACAATTTAAGTTTAAGATTTAAACTTTAAGATTTGTAAACAGTTCCTTTTGCTGGCATATGTTCATTTTAATCTGTGGCAATTGTAAAGTATTTCACTTAAAGCTTAGTAGGTTCAATTTTTCTTCCTTAGCCATCTTTCCCTTCCCAGATATTTATACGAGACCATGAAGACTTAACCAGAGCCCTATTGTCAGATGTGATAGAATGAATAGGTGGGTCCTGGGCTAGAGTCCTCCCCAAAAGACCAAGCGGTATCCCTGGATCCTGAGACAGCTTGGAGCAAAGTGGCTGGAAATTCTCAGAAGGGTGATGGTGGAGGGTGCATTAGATGGAGACAAAAAGCATCCTGAGGTTTAGAGACATATCATCTAGTTGACGTCAGAGCTGAGGATACTGGCTACACAGCATCCCATGGTGGCATGTAGAGCAGAGAAATTATCTTTTGATTTTCCACCAACCCACACATTTCCCACCTTTTTTTAAAAGTGCTTTTATTTGTTTATTTAAATTACATTTTACCTAAATTAAAAGAAAAATAGTTAAGAAGTATAGTGCTTACTTTGAGCCAGCCATGTTCTAAGTGTTTTTTTCATGTATTAACTCATTTAATAATATTGATTCTATAAGGTATGCACTTTCCTCTTTTACAGATGAAGAAACCGAGGCACAGAGAGAGGAAAGAAGTTGTTTAAGGACATAGCTAGTAAGTGAAAGAGCTGAGATTTGAACCCAGGAGTTTAGCTAACTGATTTTGTCCTCTTAATTTCTGCTCTTTACTGTTTCAATGTGTAAGTCTATTAAATGAGATACCATACAAAAAATGAAAAACACAGGACTGCGCATAGAAGATGCTCAACAAATTTTAGTTCCCCTTATGTCAAAATGTTGCTGTACACCTGAAACTAACACAACATTGTTAATGAACTATACTCCAATATAAAATAAAAATTAAAACAATGTTGATGTATATGTTTACTTCTAGGGAGGGCAGAGTCCGTTATTGCTGAGATTAAGACTGTAGGCTCAGTAGTTAGTCAACCTGGGTAAAATCCTGCCATCTCTTACTAGCTGTGGCCATGTGAAAACTGTATAACCTCTGTGTACCTTCCTATCCTCATTTGTAAAATGGGTTTTACAGAGTAGTGATCTCAGAGGGTTGCTGTGGGGTTAAATGAGATATCATGTAAAATTCTTGCACAAGTCTAGGTACATAGTAACTACTGATAAAATTTTGTTGTTAGTAGGGAGCTTATACGGAATGATTTAATACCCAGCATTCCATTGGGAATATAGTAGACAGTAAGTAAATATTTAACGAATGACTGAATAGACATATGACTTAATTAATTTGTCCAAGTTTGATTTGCCCCAGGGATGACTGGGGGCCACAGAGGTTGTATAATATTTTCCTGCTCCCTGAAGGGTGCCAGGATGACTCAGCAAACCCTCATTCCAGCATCTGACAGTGATATGCTAAGCTGCTTGGGCACCATCTGACTTTGACATGATCCCAACTCTGACACATTTCATGGTTTTAGACACTGACAAACCCAAGCCAGGTCAGTCCCAAGGTGCTGAGAGTCGCTGCAGATTGGGGCGTAGCCAGAAGAAAATACAGTTATTTAACATTGCTCACAATATGCAATACATGTGACTTTCTAATGAGCTTCCTAAATGACAATAATTCCTTTAAAAAAAGTCTATATAACAAACACAATGTTTACAGTGCTGTCCCTCTGAGGTAGCAGAAGGTCTGGGAATATCTTTGGAATAACAAAAATAGGAAGAGAAAAAGTGGTTTAATATAGTTTTGGTGTTTTGTGTACTTAATTGTTAGATAATTAGTGCATTACTAAGTATATTAATTAGTGTATTCTATTCATGCTGTCATTTATTTGTCTAACAAATGCTTATTGACTCCTACTATATGCCAGGCACTACTCTAGGAGTTGAGGACACATTGGTGACCAAAATAGATCAAAACTGTATCAACTATACAACAGAAAATTTACATCAGAATTGCATTACTTCAGTGCCATAATACTTTTCTTAAAATACCATGAAGTTGATAAATTCAATAATGGAATGTTCTGTGGCTCTAAATCCCAAAGTCTTTACTAAATTGTAAATATAATTGAAAAATGTTATTATTTCTTTAGAAAAATGTATCTATGAAATTGTGGCTCAATTGTCGTGCCTGTCAAAAACATAATGCTAAAATCTGAGAAAGTTAACAGGGGCCAATTTCTCTAAACCGGAATTCTGAATATTATTTTCCATGAACTGTTAATAGGTATTCAGCTTAAAAGCAAAAAGTGAATTTCCTGCATAAATAACTTTGAAAATATATCTGTGCTTCCTGAATATCCAAGCATGAAGACTAATACTCAGGATTTCCCAAACCTATTTGATCACGGAACCCTCTTTCTAGTGGATCCTTTTGTTACAATTGTTTTACTGAACACGTTTTGGAAAAAAAAAAAAATTTGCCAAGCCTCCTGTGTAATTTCAGGGCATAAAGGAATTATAGACAATGGTAGACTTGTAAGAGAAAAAAAATTGAAGAACCAATTTTTCATTTGTTTTGTAAGATGAATGACAGGACAATAAAAATGCACCTGAGATCAATAGTTTTCCTTCCTAAACAATGTCTGTATTTGACACATGTTCTTCACAGCAGTGAGATGCCTCTCTCTTTCTTTTGATGGCAATGGACACATCTGCACCTCCCTTACTCCATGGACCTGACCTTGTATGTGGAACCACCCCTACTCAACAGCCCCCTTTCAACTTCCTCCATGTCAGTCACCCTCTTTTTCTAGGCTTGTTCACACAGAAGACTATTGAAACAAAAAGTTGTTTTTGCTTTTGTTTTGGAATAGGTAGTATATTTACATGGTTCAAAATTCAAGAGGTACAGAAGAGTGAAAAATCCCTCTTCCACGTCAGTTCTCCAAATACCCGGTACAATTAATGTTGCTGACTTCTGGTGTATCCTTCCAGCAACATACAAGCAACATATGCATGTATATTTTCTCCACCCACCAATGTCTATTATAATACTTTTCACACCTCTTTTTCTTTCCCTTAGCAAGTTATATCAGAGATTATTTTTGACCAGTCCCTGAGGAGTTTCCACATTCTTTTTTGCTTACTGTGTGCAAAATATTCCACCAAACACTTCGTGCCATAAGTTATTTAACTAGTACACTACTGATTAACATCATTATTTCCAATATTTTGCTATTGTATGTATGTAAATATTGTTGCAAAGAGTAACCTGGTCACATTCATCAACTCACATCCTTGAGAGTATGTTGGCCGTATGCATTTTAAAGCATATTGCAGTCAAAGTATATGCATTAGTAATTTCATAGATATTGTCAAATTCTTCCTGTGGAAGGTAGTAACAGGAGTAGTAACAATACACACTCCCACCAATAATATTTAAAAGTTCTTCTTTCACCTACACCCATGACAGCACTGTACCAAACTTTAAAACAATTTTTTAAATTAATTAATTAATTAATTTTTGGCTGCATTGGGTCTTTGTTGCTGTGCTCCGGCTTTCCTTAGTTGTGGCGAACAGGGGCTACTCTTCGTTGAGGTGCGCAGTCTTCTCATTGTGGTGGCTTCTCTTGTTGTGGAGCACAGGCTCTAGGCACTCGGGCTTCAGTAGTTGTGGCTTGCGGGCTCAGTAGTTGTGGTGCGCGAGCTCAGTAGTTGTGGCTTGTGGGCTCCAGAGCACAGGCTCAGTAGTTGTGGCGCACGGGCTTAGTTGCTCTGCGGCATGTGGGATCTTCCCCGACCAGGGCTCGAACCCCTGTCCCCAGCACTGGCAGGCAGATTCCTAACCACTGCGCCACCAGGGAAGTCCCTGTGCCAAAGTTTTTGACCTTTGCAAATCTAACAGGTGAAAAAGAATCTTAGTATAAATTTGGAATTTATCCCTTGAAGAAGCAATAGGGTTTTTTAATTGAAAAAATTTTATAGAAATCATTCAAGAATATATTGCATATTTCTCTTGCCCTCTTGTACAACTTATATACAAGTTAATCCTTCTAATAGTTCTTTGACGTTTAGCTGTCATCATAATGGACATGAATTCTGTGCTCTAATGCGGTGATACATTAAAGGGTAGTGAGGGCTAGAGGCTTTTTGCCAGGAGTGGGACTGGTTTCTGAATACTGTGCCTCTATTGCTTTTCTGGCTACTTAATTTCTTTCAGCTGTGGCTTTTTGTGTACGTGGATATCTTCTTGGCTTCCAATCTGGTTCCTTAATTAACATTTTATCAACTGAAGGAGGGCATGAAAGAGGTTCCTAGACTTC
Source organism: Lipotes vexillifer (assembly GCF_000442215.2). NCBI lineage: Eukaryota > Metazoa > Chordata > Mammalia > Artiodactyla > Lipotidae > Lipotes > Lipotes vexillifer. Next base: position 1,378,935 of record NW_006771679.1, read on the forward strand.
AAAATACTAACTTATAATAGCTCCCATTTATTAAGTATCTTTTGTGTTTCAGGTAGATGTGTGTATGCATTATCTGATTAAATCTTTATAGAGACCTTAGCAGTAGATACTATGACTTGCATCTTACTGTTAAATTTTACTGATAGGCTATATATATATGGCAGAGTTGGGATTCACTGTTCCAATGGCCATATCAACTCTCTCTTACCTCCAGAAGAAAAGATATTAGCTTTGTGACAACTGTTTTCTTCACTGTTCAAAGACCCTTTTCTCCACTTATGTTTGGATTCCCAGATGTGTTCTTGGGGTCTGGGGTTGCTCTGCATGTGACCTCTGGAAGCAGATGGCACCACTGCCCATTACTTTATACTCAATATGTTTTTTTTTAAAATAAATTTATTTATTATTTATTTATTGGCTGCATTGGGTCTTCATTGCTGTGCGCGGGCTTCTGTGCGTGGGCTTTCTCTAGTTGTGGTGAGTGGGGGCTACTTTTCATTGAGGTGCACGGGCTTCTCACTGCGGTGGCTTCTCTTTGTTGTGGAGCATGGGCTCTAGGTGTGTGGGCTTCAGTAGTTGTGGCATGCGGGATCAGCAGTTGTGGCTCACGGGCTTAGTTGCTCTGCCGCATGTGGGATCTTCCCGGACCAGGGCTCAAACCTGTGTCCCCTGCATTGGCAGGTGGATTCTTAAGCACTGTGCCACCGGAAAAGTCCCTCGATATGCTTTTGAAGCCAGAAGCCAGGAATATCTTAATGTGAACCAAAATAACTGAAAAGTCAGGTCAGCAATCATTTTAGCAATAAATGTCTGCTTCATTATATTGTGAACTCTCTCTCTAATGAATTCCCTTTTCAAAGGATTTTATGTGAAGCATGTGACAAGCAGTATATTCTGTTTTGGAATTAGCAAGGAGAGTCAAAGAGCTTGGCATCTGGACATACAGGTGGCTGATTTGTCATTTCCTATCTGCCTCAGCCGCCTCTGAAATTCGTTTATTGTTGCTTTATCACGAGATAGAATATTCCTTCTTCTTGTCCACTCACAATGCCACGGGAGAGAAATACCCAAAGCTTTGAAAACCTTTGTCTTTGGTTGGGTTAAATTTGCTTTCTTTCCACTTGTGTTTAACAATCTAGCTCCCGAGCATCGTGATGCCGTCCTGGGAGAGGCTCATTTCTGCTCTTGCTTCTCCAGCTGCAGATGCTCGCCTCACAAAAAGCCAAATTCCTTTCAGATTAAGGAGAGGCACATGTTTCAGCATCTGGGATTCAGGAGGTCTCTTGCTACAAGGAAACAAGTGTTCTCGGAGTTTCCTGGGATCGCCCTGAAGAAATTCTCACTGGGGGGCTGCCCAGCTCTGTCCACAGGCCTGTGTAGAGGACAGGCTAGGAGGTGCAGAGCCCCTGACTCACACCAGGGGGGTCATGCCTTAACACCCTCAAGACAGAACCTCTTTGAGTGTCACACTGGCCAACTGAGGGCAGATATTTGGTGTATAGAAACTGTAAAATATTACCCTCCCCAGTAATACTAATTTTTATCTTCACCAGTTCCACTTGAGAAACAAATGATTTAAATTCCCTCTTTTGAATTTTTATGATTCCAGTTTTTGAAAGAAATTGTTAAGGTTTGAGATTTTCTCCTTTCACTTCAAATCACCTATGTTGACTGGACATCATGGCTTTTCGGTTCATTGTCTATTTTCAAACCTCAACAGACACACTCGAACTTCTGATAACTAAGACTTGTAAACAGAAGGCAGCAAACTGATGAGCACTTGAGGAATGTGTCCTTCCCCAGAGAGCAGAAGAACAAATCAAGAAGAGAACCTTGGATATTGACTACATTTTAATCCTTTCTCTTTTTTTTGGTGGGGGGTAGATTTCTTGAAATATAATTTTTAAGCATGATTCTCTTTACTAGGTTTTGTGGTTTATAGGGATTCCCACTATTTCTGTTAGATCTTCTTTGTTTATTTTCAGTGTCATTTTCTTTTGAATTATTTGATTAATTTCTTTTTTATTTTAAAAACTGTCCTCCTTTTTATGTTTTATTTATCCATTTATCTGTCGACGAACACTTGGGTTGCTTCCACCTTTTGGCTATTGTGAATACTGCTGCTATTAAAATGAGTGTACAAAACAAAATCCTTTCTTTTTGAAAAAGGAAAACAGTAGCAAATTACCAACACTGGACCTACAAGAAACTTAAACCAAGTAATCTGTTAGTCTGTTAGTTAGTTAATGCTGCTTTTAACTGGTTGTTCCAGTTCAATTCCTTTTACAAACTACATTATGTATTTTAAAAAACACAGTATGTTAAACTCCCAGGAGTGGAAGTTACAGTTTAAACTAGTCTAGGATGCCTGCTCTTCCCTTTCCAGTATTAATACAGCCCCTAGTTTTACTTTACAAAAATCACTTTCTGCATATCTTAAAACCCCCACTGACTCCATTAAAAAGATATTATGAATTTGTAAGGTGTCGACACTCTGTAATATGATTTATGAATGTTTATTACGTTTTGGCTTCACATAGTGTGAGATGTGATTACAAGGTAATGACGTGGGTTTTTGTATGTGTCACGAGCTAGGTTTCATTACTTTGTATTTCTGTAGTTTGACACACTTATAAAATGGGTCCAAGTTGCCAATTCAATGGCAAAGCTATTATCTGCATTTGGATGCGTTTCATTAAAAAAAGTTGCAATGTTGAGATTATTTTCATGCCGTGGACATTTTGGGCAGCTAGACAAATCTATGGACTCCTCCATATAATTTGAAAAATTCTTAAAATACATAGAGTTTCAAAGAAAACCAATTTTGTTGACATGAAGTTTATTCTTATTTCCCACTACTTGGTGTCACCTCTCAAATCTTGTTACCACAGACCCACACACAACATAGATAGGCTTCTAGGTTAGAATCAGATTGAAAACGCTTTTAGGGAACCTTTCTTCTTAAAGAGCTAGTAAAGATGTGGAAGGAAGCCAAGATTTTAAGCTTAGCCATTGCCTCCAATCCCGGCCACTTCCCCCATTGCCCCAGTGCCCTTAGGATTTCGATTCTCTCCCTTTCTTCTGGTCTCTTCTGTCAGAGGGAAAATCCTGGTGATTGCTAATGCGTCCTTATTAAATAGTTGAAAAGGCTACTTGTATTTGTAACAGAAATGTATGTCTGTGTTCTTCGGCTTGATTTCTTTGACTTTTGTTCTAACCTTCTGAGGACAGGGGTTTCGTTAAGTGGATGATGATCTTTTGTTCTGCTGAACATTTTAATGGGTCTGGATATAAATGTTTGTTGTAAGGGAATGACTTCATTTCTCTTTTTTCCTGAAGGGAACATAATTTGGAGAACTGGGGGCAATCTGGGAAGGAAGGATGAAAGAAGGGAGGACAAGAATAAAGGAGGTAAGATGTGAAAAATTTGGATGATACGCGATGTAACCCTTTAATGTGCCTACAGATCTCCAATAAAGTCTTTTTTTTTTTTTTTTTTTTTAACAAAAGGAGTAGTGAAAACAGGTGAAGAGAGTGATTTCTGTGCACAGAGCGAGCATGCATGAATTCAGGAACCAGAACAGAGTGAATGGAACACAATTTTATGGACAATTTTTCCAATTTGAATTAATGGAGATGACACCAAATATATGTTATGCTCCAAGGGCCAAAAGGAGTCTGGATGACATCTAAGATACTCAGAGAGAGGGGAAAGAAAACAAACAAACAGACAAAAGAAACTCTAATGTTTTCAGTTTGAGGTAGCTGTCACTGCCGGATGACATTCCTTTCCTACTTCCATTGAAAAATAATGATTCGTTTATTTCTTTTTCATAGTCAAGTTGATCTATAAAAGCCTCTCAACTGATAATTATCTGCTTTCCTCAACTCTCTCTAAAGCATCTCCTTCAAGACTCCCTTCTTCTGCGGAGTTTGTCGTTGACTCTGCAGGTGAATTAGCTGGCACAGGGGGCAAAGAGGCCACTGTGGGGAGTGGATTTCTGTGGTCAGCGGATTTCTGTGGTCAGCCCTTTGGCTGCTTATGAATTGTATAATCTTAACTTTTCCAAGCTCCCGTTTCTTTATTGGCAACAACATTTCATAAGACTGTTTTAAAATGTTTTTGAAAATTTGTATCCACCAGATGTTTTAAAAAAACATTTACAAAAACCAGAACATAATGTAGCTAGTTTTAGTAGAGAAGAAAGTTATTGAAGATGGTTTACAGAATCTTTGGAAAGGCCAGAAAATCAGACATGGCGGCCTCATAGCCAAGAAAAATATTGAATTCACTCCCGGCTTGGGCGAGGGCCCAGCAGTCCATGCTACAAGGCTGAGCAAAGGATACTTACTGCTATGAACCCTGTTCCTCTCGCCTCTGTGCCCTGACACACCATGAGCGCCGGGGACAGGGCGGCCTGTGCAGTCTCCTTCTCTCTTTGCTCTCTTCCAAACCCAGTCTTGTTTGGAGAAGTCTGATTAGCCTAACCTAGGCTCCGTGACTGAGGCTGAGAAACTCAGCCCTGGTTTTGACCACAAGACTCACAAAGAGGGAAAGTCCATACATTTAAGGAGATTTTTTTTTATGGCTGGTGACCACAAAGCATGACAGACCTACTACAATCTGAAAATGTGTGGTACCTGGGACTTAATGACAGCTCAAGAAATGTATTTACTATTGTTACCACAGGTATTATGAAAAGAAAATGAGATAAATTAGTTTACTCTTGAGAAGTACGCCTATATCCTTTCGTTAGCTCTTTCACACTTTTTAAGCACACGTCAGGTACAAAAGACTTTAAAGAGCACAAACACAACCCTGTGTACATTGCAAGACAGCGCACTGTGTTAGATGTCTTGTGTTTTCCCCTCAATCTTCACTTTCTGTTCTCTACCCTTCTCTGGAGACTAGGACTTTGACTGAAGGTCGCAGCTTCCTAAACCTGACTTCCGGTCGAGTTTTCCAGTGGGAACCCTCAGCAGGACATCAGAGGGAAGAAGGGGAGTAAAGACAGATATTTATTCCCCAGGCTCTTTTCTTGCAGGGTGCAGGGATCACTTTGGGTTGGTTGCATCCCTTGATCCAAAGGCACGTAATATTTACAATATTGTCAATGAGAGGTGACAGGAAGTCGTGGGAAAGAAGAACAAACTCCATGTTTGTTTTATTTTTAAAATTTTATTGGAATACAGTTGATTTACAATGTTGTGTTTGTTTCCAGTGTACAGCAAAATGATTCAGTTATACCTATACATATATTCATTCTTTTTCAGATTCTTTTCTCATATAGGGTATCACAGAATATTGAGTAGCGTTCCCCGTGCTGTACAGTAGGTCCTTGGTTATCCATCTTATCTATAGTAGTGTGTGTAAGTTAGTCCCAAGCTTCTGATTTATCCCTCCCCCCACATTTCCCCTTTGGTAACCATAAGTTTGTGTTTGATATCTGTAAGTCTGTTTCTATTTTGTAAATTAGTTCATTTGTATCATTTTTAAAATTGGATTTCACATATGAGTGATGTCATATGTTATTTGTCTTTCTCTGACTTCACTTAGTATGATAATCTTTAGGTCTGTCCATGTTGCTGCAAATGGTATGATTTCCTTCTTTTTTATGGCTGAGTAATATTCCATTGTGTATAGGTACCACATCGTCTTTATCCATTCATCTGTTGATGGACCTTTAAACAACCTAACTGTTCATGTTGTTTAAAATGCTACTTGTATCTGTAACAGAAATGTATGTTTATGTTCTTTAGCTTGGTTTCTCCATTTTTTGCTGGAGTCTTCAGAGGATGATCAGTTTATGAAGCGTTCTCCATCTTGGGGTTCAGCTCCCCTGGGGTTCTTTAGCTTGAGGATGGTAACAATGCTCCTGGTAACTAGCTCTGTGGTACTGCACTATGTTTTGTAGTTTCCCTAAATCCAGACCACATCCTTGAAAGTAATCCCTTAATTAAATTCTCCCCAAATACACAGTTTGACTGTGCCATCTCTTTCCTACCTAGACTCTGACTAATACCATTGTTGAAAGATACTGTAGATATATATAGCAACATTTGTTTAGAATTCTTTTAAAAATTGTGTTTCCTACATCTTTTAAAATGTTAGTTTCATTTAAAATGTGCACACATTGAAGGATAGTGTTTCCAGTAGAAGTTAGGGGAAGGTGAGCTTTCACTTCTAATAATTAATTAATTTGGTGAAGATTTATTTGGTTTCTTTGCTATTCCAGGCCCTGAGCAGAAATTTCAAACAGTACAGTGAATGAGACCTGTGTTCATCTCTAAGTCTTAAAGAGATAAGATCTCAGGAAACTGGAATTTCGTTTTTACAACACTTTCAAGTATGTAATAGCTATTGAAATAGAAATAATGACTAGAATTATTTATGTGATCATAATAAATAATTGATAATAGGAAGAAAAAAAGGTACAAACACTGTCTAGATTGTCTAGTTTCTTTTGATGGTTATTTTGAATTCTATAAAGTAAGTTTGCAGGCATCTTTACAAAATTATAAGTTTTGAAATATAAGAATATCCAGGAGGAACCATCCAATTTTCTCTGGGCAACTCAGTTTTCCTGAGAGTAAAACAGAGGTTAATTTGTATGTGAAGTTAAAATACCAGGAGTGCATAAAGATCCCTCAGTTAAAAACGAATTCTCGGGGCTTCCCTGGTGGCGCAGTGCTTGAGAGTCCGCCTGGCGATGCAGGAGACGCGGGTTCGTGCCCCGTTTCGGGAAGATCCCACATGCCGCGGAGCGGCTGGGCCCGTGAGCCATGGCCACTGAGCCTGCGCGTCCGGAGCCTGTGCTCCGCAAATGGGAGAGGCCACAACAGTGAGAGGCCCGCATAACGCAAGGAAAAAAAAAAAAAAAAAAAACGAATTCTCTTGCCAGTTGTTCACACACACACACACACACACACACACTCAATAACTTTTACAATTTTTACTGTATCTTCTACTAGTGCTATTATTTTTGGTTTCATACATATAAAGATATGTATCTTGAAAACTCCTCCTGTCTTGTTGTGAGATGAGGGTACAGTAAAGGAATGTATAAATGTTTGCATCGAAAGCATCATTTTATGCAATTATCAATCAGGTATCACGTAATAGTGATGAAGAGTTTTTTTTAATTAAAAAAAATTTTTATTGGAGTATAGTTGATTTACAATGTTGTGTTAGTTTCTGCTGCACAGCAAGGTGATTCAGTTATACATATACATATATCTTCTCTTTTTTAGATTCTTTTCCCATATAGGTCATTACAGAGTATTGAGTAGAGTTCTCTGTGCTATACAGTAGGTCCTTATTAGCTATCTATTTTATATATAGTAGTGTGTATATGTTGATCTGATGAAGAGTTTTAAAATCCTTCTTAATTACTCCTATTTGTATCACCCGGATGTCAGTGTAATAGGCATTTTATGAAATATTTTCATACCCTGTACATTTTTGTTGTTGCCTTCGAGGCTCCCCACCCACTTTGTAAATGGCAATTGTCCTCTCAGAAGGAGGGCGGGTACCAGCTGGAACAAAGAGGGCATTGATCAGCTTTGAGTTCCAAAGCCAACTTAAAAAAAAATTCCAGCAAGAGGGTTGAGCCTTTCAGAGACTGAAAAGGGTTTTCTAGAATGCCAAAAAGAAAAAAAGAGAGAGAAAGAGAAAGAAAACAAGAAAGAAAGAAGAACAAGGGAAGGGAAAAAAAATCCCTACTGGTCACATATCAAAAGCAAAGACAGAGGGTTTTGTCTATCAACCCCAAGCAGATGGAAAGAAAGGGGAGAAAATGGAGAGGCTCCTGGTCAGAGAGGCAGATGCCAAGAGGGACCAGGGTCAGGAAAGAAGGTGTCCTCTCTTACCCCTGAGGCTAAACCCTGGGGCATGCTGAAAGTAAGTATAGCTGGGCGTGGCGCTTGAAGGCTGATAGACAAAATAAAACAGAGAAACTGTGCAGAATTCTGGTGTAGTGGGACTTGCTCTTCCCTTCCCTGGGCACTGCCTAAGACTAAAGACCACCTTAGACAAGTTCTTGGCCCAACGTGGCACATTCTAGGCCTGTGCGACTCAAAGTGTGGTCCTGAGAAGGTGCTGGCCTCCAGTCCACACTGAGATCAGTTCTGAAATGGGGAGTAAGCATTTAGAAACTTTTATACCAATTTGATAGACTAGTGCTATGGACTGAATGTTTGTGTCCCCCCAAATTCATAGGTTGAAATCCCATTCCCCAATGTGATGGCATTAGGAGGTGGGGCCTTTGGGAGGTGATTAGGATGAGACAGGTCATGAGGGTGGAGAGCTGATGAGTGGGGTTAGTGCCCTTGGGAAGAGTCAGGAGAGAGCTTGCTTCCACTCTGCTTTCCTCCATGTGAAGATAACATGAGACACTGGAGGTCTGCATCCTGGAAGGGGGCTTTCACCAGAACTGACCCTCCTGGTGCCCTAATCTTGGACTTCCAGTCTCCAGAAATGTGAGAAATAAATACCTGGTGTTTATAAGCCACATAATCTATAATATTTTTCTTTTAGGAGCCCAGATGGACTAAGACAACTGATTTTACACCTCTTGACTCAAATAATTATTTTTAAAAACTGGGGCTTTTTACTATTTTATTTGTCTAATAATTGATTTTTATTGTACTTTACAAAAATATGGGTCTGCTGTGGATTGGGGGCAGGGGTGGGAATCCACTATAGTTTGAGGATTGATGTCCTGAAGGAAATGTTACAAGTGGCTGAGCGAGGGGTGAGATAGAGGGCTGGAGGCCAGACTCCTCGCCCTCCTCCAGCTCCTTCCACATGCACGGGCCACGGGAGGAATCCAGAAGTAAGTGTGCTTGGTCAGGAGGAGACATAGAAAGTCCCTGGAATGAGAGTCCACGAGCTGGCAATACAAACAAGAACAGACTCCACTGCACAGGCTGCAGGATAGATGGCTTAAACCAGAGCAGGAGGAAGGGCGTGGCTGACACTCAGGTGGGTCCACAAAGCCAGGGAGAGGCAACCAGTATGAGAACAACTCATGGAACCAGTATGAGAACAACTCATGATTCCACCAGACCCGGACACATCAGTACCATGGGCCCATAGGACATCCCATGACTGGCAGACATTACAGTAGAAGTCAATGAGGACCACAAGTCATCCATTCCCGGGATCTCTGGGGATGGTCCCAAAGTGTCTTCTGTCCCAGTAACTCATGGCCTTGAAAATCACCCATACATTCAGAAACCATCCTGGGAATGAGGGTAGAGAACAAAAGGACCAAGGATTTACTCTAAAATGACTGCCCCAAAGAGATTATATACTGTCATTCAACAGTCATGTTTTCTCTCAGTACCCAGCAGTGCGATAGCTTGGGAGCAAAATTAAGTTAGATGTAGAAAATAAACTACATTTCTTTCACACCTGACTGGTAGTGCGTAAATTGGCCCTGCCATATGCCCAATAAACTGTGACAATAAAAATCATGCCTGGCATATAGTACACTCTTAATAAAGGCTTACTGAAATATTATAGGGAACTTTAAAAAATGTCACATTTCAAAAATAGACACATAAGCAGAATGAGAATGCACAGGACCTGCAAATCTACTCCATACTTGGTGGCTCAAGCACTTCAGTTCCATTGCCCAATATTCTAGCTGAAGTAAATGAATTAGGTAAGAGAGTCATGACCATGTTGATTGACAATAAAGCCCTGAGTAAATGGTCAGATAGGAAGTTTTGCAAATCACAGGAATCTGCCTTGGGAAAGGGGAGTCAAATTTAATCCACTTTTAAGGAGTCACTGAGCTTCTCAAAAGGATGGGATACAATAGACGGGGTGGGGGTGGGGTGACTTGCCCCTGAACTCCACACACAGACTTCATCTTAACAATCCCAAGCTCTGTCTAGGACATTGCCTGTGCCTTTTGGGGACATCTGGTACGTAATGATCACTAGTCATTCTTTCAATAAACATTATAGCATCCTAGTAACTGTGCCAAGTGCTGGGCATTTCAAGATATTTAAAGATAATTTACAGATTCAAAGAGATTCTTCCCACTCTTAAGGAGATTACATTCCAGTGGGAGAAGCACAAGGGTAAACAAAGACAATGGAATTGGTGCCATTAACAAGAGTGAAGGGAGCTTTAGAAGAACAGAAGGAGGGAAACATCTATTTCTAGGCCTAGTCGGTGAAGGGTTTTGTAAGGAGGCAGTGATCTTCTGGACTGACGGTTGTGTCATGCAGTGTGCACCAAGCATGGCTGGGAGAGTCAGGCAGGAACTGAAGCCAGGAGAGGAGAAAAGCTAGGTCTAAGTTTACCAAGGCAACAGAGTTGATACGCTTAAGCGATTTGAGATGGTTCCGTGACTAGAGCCAAGAGCCTCTGTGATGATGTGGGAAGAGTAGGAATGGGAAAATTCTGCAGGATCATACTGAGTGTCATAGACAGGTTTGAAGGCAGAATAACCTGACTGGATTTTTATTTTTGATGAATATTATTCTAGAAGTTACATGGCAGGTAGAGTGGGAAAAGACTGAAGATAAAAGAACGTAAGACTAGCTTACATAAGACCTAATGACAGATGCTAGCCTGGATCTTTGGTTTGTCCAAATCAGACTCACTCAGATCTTTTTCAAAAAAAAGGGGGATGTCTTAATAGGCAAACTGAACTCAGAAACCATCAAGACAGGCTAATCTCATGTCTGTGACATGAGTCCAATCTCACTGAAAGTTTCTCCTTCTCTCTATGGTTATACACTCTCCCTCTCCATGGAACAGCCCATTCTTCCCATTTTCTTTATTCCAATTTCTAGAAGATGTTTTGCATATTAGTCTTTTCCCTAC
>NW_006771679.1:1389854-1409214 GCF_000442215.2 Lipotes vexillifer
TCCCTACAAGGATGATCTTTATTGAACTTTCTTTTAATTTGGTTTCTTCATAGTCCTGTCAAAGCATAGACAAATGAGATTTAGGCTTCATCCTACAGCACCAGAATGCCATACCTACTTGGGTGCTACTATTTTATTTAGTGCAGATTTACTCACAATATCTATTTGGTTTTTTAAAATAGCTGCCTCCTTTCCCTGTCTGTGAAGCCTCATCAGGAAAGTAGTTTTCACTGCCAAGATGGTTTCTCTTATTATACTCTTTTTAATGATCCAGAGAAGGGTGTGTCTTCCAGCCCAAATGGGGAGCCTAGTTTGGAGCAGTTCAGTAGGACACAAAGATAGAAAAGCATTCAAATATTCCTATCTTCTGTATCATTTGTAAACCCTTTTCACACGGACCATTGGTGGTCTGGCTTTTCACTGTTACTGGCTGGGTCTCAGCTGATCCCAGCAACCTTTGGAACCACAGAAGTTTGCTCAGGGTAGAAGTCTGGCTGGAGTTAGTTGACTTAGGAGTCACTGACTATAAATGGCAGATCCCAACCTAATGTTTGGGAGGCACTGTCCCCAAGGTTCCTCAGTCTTCCACAACCCTGCAACCAAGTTCATATTTCCTCCAAAGATCTGTTGTCTGCAAGCCTACTTCAGCCCTCTGTCTGTGTTGGTCACAACCTACCACAGAGCTCCACATGTGCCTGGAGAGGTGAAACCATTTGCTTCTGCTTCCCCTTCATCCCCTTCCTTTCTCACCTCAAGCTTGGAATGAATTTGGCTAGATCTTCTCAGACAATGTTTTGTACCCCTTAGTTAAGCAAATGTAAAATTCATCTCTATGTATTCTCATGAAGCTCTTCCCCATGCTCCTGAGACAACTCCTATAATATTCTTGATAGTATTTTTATTTCCCACACTCGGATTTAGCACACCACTGGATCTAATGCTGTGTTTGAATCCTTATGACTGGCCTGCACCTCATTCCACTCTTGGGGGAAGCAGATGAATGCAGAGGTATAATTCAAAGGGACCCAGGAGTCGGGAAATCCAGACTGCGTTGGCTCCTCTCAGATGGTTCCAATTGCTAGTATGACAGACAGTCTTTGCCAAGCAGGGCATTAATTTTAACCATAGAAACCTGGCAAGTCAGACAATTCAGCTTGGCGTTGCAATTCAGCAGTGGGTACTATTAGTTTTGGATCTGATTTTAAGTGGTCTCAGAATACCGGTTACACACAGAAAGGGTTTCCTGAAGCCAAGTCATGTGGTGGCCCTGTGTTTCTTTATCTGCTTTCAACCAGGCAACCTTGGACCAGAGCATGTGCTTTCCCAATGCAACCATCTAATCGTATGAGAGGCGGTCGTCCAGCTCTGGGATTCTTGAATTTTATTTCTCTTTTTTTTTCATTTTTTCTTTCTTATTTCTTTATCAAAAATCAGAGCATGTACATTGTTGGGGAAAAATCCAGGTAACTTGAAAGATCTTAAAAGCCTCTTATATTTCCATCATCCAAAAGTAACCACTTTTAACAACTTGGTGCCTATTCTTCTAGAAAGGGCAGTACAAGGAGAAAGATACAGAGAGAGGAAGAATTTCACTTGCATTTCCCATTTCCTTGGAATTTCTCCAAAGCAAAAGCACCAAGCCTTGCTTTGGCCAGGACAGAATCCACTTTACCTTTGCCACACATGGATTGCTTGCTCCTCCATCCTGGAACAGGTTGTCCAGTCTTCCACAGCCCTACCAACAGATCCGCACCCCCTGTAAGGGACTGTGACTGCAAGGATACCCCTGACCCCTCTATTTGTGGTGTTAGTTACTTTCTTTTGGTTGCAAGGCAGAGAAACTATTTCCTTAATAAAAGAGACTAATTACCTTAACACAAATGAGTGCTCATTGATGTGTTCTTGTGTGCCAGATTTGCAATCGTCAATCTGTCTATGGTACAGCACTTCTAAGGACCAACATCTCCCTCTGTTCTTCTGACACAAAATTCTTGGCTTCACTCAGCAATGTCTGCTCTGCCCTCCTCTTTCTATTGATAGGTCAGTTCCTCCCAGGGTCCACATCCAAATTATGGCAGGAACTAATCTGCTAGATGCTGCTGTCTCTTTTTGAACAGAATGTTCTGAGTTAAGTGACCTCATTAATCACCTGCTAGACTCTTGGCACAGGTGTGTCTGCTCTGGTCCATTTACTGGCAGCCCTTGTTCAAAAAAGGGGCTAATATTTCTTTCATAAAAGAGGCAAGGTGGGAAAAGTCTGTGTGGGCGTGGCAGGCAGCATGACTCGCATGTTTGGTAATGATATTGCCAACAAAAGTGGCAGAAGGTAGGAAGGGATTTAACTGAAAGCTATTTAGGAGATGGGAATGACAGAATAGAACTTAATGATCGATTTAAACACTTAGATTTCTGGCTTACACGAATAGGTTAGATGGGGTTCTATTAAGACACCAAGAGGTAGCTGATTTTGGCATTTATTTCTCAGTATATTTAGTTTGAAGAATGCATGACAGTCTCTGGGAGATGATATACCTTTGCAAATACTAACGCAGATCTAGAGCTGAGGGTAAGATCTGGCTGGAGATAATTGGCTTGAGAGTCATTGTTCATAGGTTGCAGATTTCAATCTATTGCTAGAGAACCTCTGCTCTCTCCACCCTGGAATAAGACCAGATGCAAAAAGATGGTGTAAAAATAAGATATGGAAGCAATCTAAGTGTCCATCAACAGACGGATGGATAAAGAAGATATGGGGGCTTCCCTGGTGGCACAGTGGTTGAGAGTCCATCTGCCGATGCAGGGTACATGGGTTCGTGCCCCAGTCCGGGAAGATCCCACATGCCGCGGAGCGGCTGGGCCCGTGAGCCATGGCTGCTGAGCCTGCACATCCAGAGCCTGTGCTCCACAATGGGAGAGGCCACAACAGTGAGAGGCCCGTGTACCACCAAAAAAAAAAAATGAAGATATGGTATAATCAATGGAATACTACTCAGCCATAAAAAAGAACGAGGTTTTGCCATTTGCAGCAATATGGATGGACTTGGAGGGCATTGTGCTAAATGAAATAAGTCAGACAGAGAGAGACAAATACTGTATGATATCACTTATAGGTAGAATCTAAAAAATACAACAAACTAGTGAATATAACAAAGAAAGAAGCAGACTCACAGATATAGAGAACAAACTAGTGGTTACCAGGGGGGAGGGGGAAGGGAGGAGGAACAATGTAGGGGCAGGGGAGTAAGAGGTACAAACTATTAGGTATAAAAGCTACAAGGATATATTGTACAACATGAGGAATAGAGCCAATATTTTATAGTAACTATAAATGGAGTGTAACCTTTAAAATTGTGAATCACTATATTGTATACGTGTAACTTATATAATATTGTGAAGCAACTATACTTCAACATAAAGAAAAGTACTTAGCCATTGTTAGACTGAAATAAATCCTCTGATTCATTAGGATTCATTGAGATTCTATAATATGCTGTTTTAAACAATACTGCAATTAACATTAAAAAAAAGACGGTGGCAAAATGAATTTTGGATGGAACACTACTTATTTTTAGAGAGATTTTTCCCTCCTCAGATTTACAAATTAATAGCACCAATAGTAAAAATCAAGCCTCAATTCCCCAACAAAAAGTTTTTTAATAAGACCTTTATGATTCACTGTGATTCCTGTTAGGATCCAAGCAACCTGGTTATTAGGATAAGGTAATTAAAGGTAATGCTGATAAATTGCAGCTGCCATTGAGATGTATAATGGTGAAAAACAGGAAGTGTTATGATTCTATGTAATGTGAGAATCTGTATTCAGCTTGGTGGAGTATAAGCAGGAAGTGACTCTCCTTGGCAAAGATTTAAAATGCCCTTCTCCTACCCACAGGACACAGGACATTAATTATGGCAGAGAAACTCGACTGCCAAGTAGAGGGCCGACCCAGCACTCAGGTTACAGGGGCAGAGAGCTGCAGTATCACCCAGCCATTCCCACTGAACAATATACGAGGCAGTTGCCAATTTTAAAACAGCTTTATCAATATTCAGTCCCTGAAGGCTCTACTTTGAACAGCACATAGGTGGAGCCTCAGAAGAAGCAAAGCTTGAATGACTGGATGCAGAAAGACGTTCAAAAGAAGACATGGAGACGACATGGACGTTGTTTCTGAAAAGCTTAAGGAAGAAACTCCGGAAGAGCATGGAGGTATTATGGGAAGTATATGATATGAAATCTTGCAGTGCTCCCATCATCTCTCCTGTAGAATGGGCTTTGAAGTGATACAACTCTAGTTTTATTATTTACTATATGTATGACTTTGGGCAAGTCTTAAAACTTCATCCAGACAACAGCGGTGTTGCTTGGTGTCATTGTAAAAACCAAGAAAATGTATGCAAGGTTCCTGGCACATGGAGAACATTGAAATGATAGGTATCATTTTAAAAACACTTTGTTAGTAAATATAAAAATACCTGTAAGAACTCTTCTTGGTTTTCTTATAAATGATTATAAAATCATTCTTCTCAATTCATTTCCCCTTGAGTTTGAAAGTCTGTCAACCACAAAATCCTTCCCACTAAAATTATTTAGATTTTTAGAAATCTCACCCTACCATTTGTGGTGAATTCTCTGTAGTTTTGAGGAGTAAATTGAATGACTTCCATTTTTCTCTAAATCTTAAGCAATTTTCAGATTTAAAAACATGTTCAAGATCTTATTTTGTGTATGAGGCTGGCTATTACTTGGATGATTCAGAAACCCAGGTTTCTGTGTGGCATCTGGAGGAACTTCAGGAATTTGTGGTTGGGTGGATGATTACACCACCATTGCTGCATGTTTGGGATATTTGGGCTACTCTGGTCTTTGTAGCATCTTGCTAGCAACTTCTTTAACGTTTATTACTGCTATTGCAAACTTCAGGAATCTCTCCAGCCCTTTGACTGTTGGGCTTTTTACAAAGCCAGAGCCAGTCTAAAATAAATCACTGGGCATATGCTGATGACAGAAAATGACCATCGAGTTATCTTCCCATTTATCCTTTATTGTTATATT
Source organism: Lipotes vexillifer (assembly GCF_000442215.2). NCBI lineage: Eukaryota > Metazoa > Chordata > Mammalia > Artiodactyla > Lipotidae > Lipotes > Lipotes vexillifer. Next base: position 1,394,911 of record NW_006771679.1, read on the forward strand.
TAGAAAGTGAACTTCCCTTGACCTTGACATAGCTGCCCTATATTTTTTGGTCCTTGGTTATATTTTGCTGTGTAAATATTCTATAAAGTTGTTTCCCTAGTGGTCATCTACACTAGCTAGAGGGTAAATTCCTGAGGGGCATAGACTGACAGCAAATTTACTCAGAGTGGAATGAATACAGTAAATACAGTTTGTCAAATTAAGCCAGTGTAATAAATTCACAGTTAAGACAACCAGCAGATTTTACTGCATCAGAAAATGTTGTCAGATGAAGTTCTTTATGAACAAATATGGTGTGAAATGAAAAGTAACTCTTTCAGACAACTGGAATCTTTATTTCTGAGATTTACTAGGCTTTTGGGGAAGGTGACATGTAGACCGAGGTTTCTGAGAGGTCCAGCCAGTCATGTGGGCTCTAAGTTGTGAGACCTTCTTTCTACCCAAGTGTACTGAGTAAAGAAAAAAATTACCTAAAAAATTATGTTGACTGGCTCTGACTCAGCAAACATGTTCTTGGACCCGTGCAAACACACAAAGCTTTGCTAACCATGTATGATTAAGGATTAACTTCCTTTGACCTACCCATGTAACTTTCCTGACCCTCATGACCCTTTCCTGACCCTTTCTCTCAGAGAGAAAGGCCTTGGTTCTCTGTATATATCATTTATAGCAGAACTGAACAGAACTGAAACAATTCTAGAGACTGAAACTCTGGTCTCAGAACGTGAGGACATGCTTAGCTGAATTTGAAGCTTACACTGAGGATGAAGGGCCATGGTGGTTGTAAGAGGATGAGTCTTTCCTCCAGACTGTAGGGATTTTAATATTACAGTAGTGGGAAAGAGCTGTCAAATATGAACTCTGTCCCCAGAAATTAATGGCTTCCAAATGTGGTAGATCAGGCTTTAGTTATCTCATAGGTAGTGTCTTACATGAGATGACACAAGATACAAGTTTGTTCATAGGACACCTGAATTAAATAGTCATACTGAAGAGATCATTTCCTCTCTTTCTTTTCTTCCTGTTCTTGGTTATGATCCATTTCATTACCCAGATCTTCAAGTTTATATAATGGTACCCAACCATGATACAACCTAAGAACATAGTTGTCAAGAAAGAACGTCTCACCTGTTTTCATTCCCCATTAGAGGCCACTTCCTATTTTAGAATACGTTAAAAAATTGACAATGGATGCTTTACACAACGTATTTTATAAACTAACTATAATAATTATATTTTAAATGTTTTTAGAAGGAGTGTTGGCTTTGCACTACTCTGGTTATCTTGGTTATAAAAACATTGACTTTACTTAGAGGTTATGAACTTTCAAATATTTTAAAATGGTATCAAACAATTGACTTATTCAGTTTCAAACAATTACCACAGGCTTTCATTCCCCACGTTCCAGGCAACCACTTTTGAGTGGCCCATTTATTTCTGGCTGCTCTGGTATTTTCCTTCTCTATTCTTCGCTTCTCTTTGTGTTTGCATTCACCCACAGGAAACTGAGTAATCTACACACATGCTCTCTTCCCTTCATCCACCGATCCAAGGGATAGGAGCTGCATTGATAATTTTCTAACAAGGAAAATATAAAGTGTTGATTCTAGAATGAGAATGAAAGAGCCTGTGGTAAGTGGTAGTTTAAGCTATACTTTGTTTTTCTTGGGAGACAGCAGGCTCACCATGCATAGGATTACAGAAAATAAAACAAAGTACAACACAGCACACTGGTCATTCATTTAACCCTGCGCGTTAGAACAAAACCCAGAACAGTTAAGAATCTAAAGCCAGTCTTCAAGAGTTTCTAAGCATTTGGCATCTGCCTCTTTGCCAATAATAATACAACGAACTAATGAACTTTTGTTCTTTGCAAACCTTATATGTCATACACAGCACACAGTATGGGACAGGGAAGTACAATGGTCCTCGTTCCTCAGGAGAGGTCATGCAGGAAATGCTAGAAAGAGGTTTCCATCCATCCTCAAATCAAGCGACAGCCTGTTTACTTTTCGAACCACTAGGGCATATGCTTATTTAACTGTTCTTTTCTTATAAGAATCTCTTAATTCAAAGTCAATCACTTTGCCATCTGAGCCTATGGTGAAAAGTAGAAAATATAATTCCTGCTCTGCGGCTCTGTTGTCCTCCAAGAGATTAAGTGAATTATAAGTATGTTTGTCGGAGGTATTTACAGATCTTGACTCCTCATTGAATTAGACATTCTTTTTTTTACAATTTTATTGAGATATAATTGACATATAACATTAAATTAGTCTAAGGTATACAGCATAATGATTTGATATATGTATATATTACAAAATGATTACCACAATAAGTTTAGTTAACATTCATTACTTCACATAGTTACACTTTTTTTCTTGTGATGAGAACTTTCAAGATTTTCTCTCTTAGCCACTTTCCAGTATACAGTATAGTATTGTTAACTATAGTCACCATGCTGTAAATTATGCCCCCAGAACTTATTTATCTCACAACTGGAAGTTTGTACCTTTGACCTTTCACCCACTTTCGCCATCCCCAAATCCCCAAATCGGATGTTTTTTTACCTTAAGCTCAATGAACAAAAAACACAGGATAAAGAATTTATAGAATAAAGAAAAAAAGAAATAAATGCAGCTATTAGTTAAGTTCAAAGAAGTTAATTCTCTTTGACATTATGAATGTTCAAATTCAAGACGCTCATTGGTTAGGTCAAGAGGTATGACACATTGAAAAAAATATGTATATATTTCAATATAGTATATATATATATTTTTCACAGTAATAATGTGACCCTACAAGTTTCGGTTAGTAGAATCAAACACATTAAAGAGATTGTCTCTTTGCTGTAAAATCTGTCCAAAGTATATCGTTGAAATCTCAAGAGACAATTGGCTCTAAAACCGTGTAACATAATCTTGCAAACAGATCATTCAGAGTGCTCCAATATGGTGCTTCAAGGATTTGAACTCTTGGTGGCCAATCTATCACCAATCATGTGTAATTAGCAAAGGAAGAAAAATAAAGCACTACAAAATTGAATGTATATTTTAAAAAATGATGCATATTTTGTCTGAGAATTTTTCTAAGGTTAATATTTTTGGTAGTGATATTATAACAGTAAGGAGATTATATATCATTTTGTCGAAAGGCAGAGTCCCTAAATTCAAATAGTAATCTTTCAAACGTCTACTTTCTTATCAAAATGGGTTGTCAGAAAATCTTTTGGATTCATAATTCTCAATGTAATGGAAAAGGCCCGTTATAATCCAGGAAAAGGGTCATATAAAAAAAGTGTACAAAACACTTCCTTAAGAAAGAGAGAAGGGGTAGAGTTTAATTTTGCCCTTGGGAAGGAGAATTGTGGGCAAACTCTAGCTGTGTTATCTTTGCAGTGGCCTAAGTGCTGTGGAAGAAAGAAAGATGAAAAATTTCCCAAGTATTTCATGAAAATGCACTAAATACTGATAAGAGATCCTATCTCAATTTAATTAAATACAATCTTGAGTGACACAACAGCACACCAGGCTTTGTGGCAGTGTGGAAGTATAAAAGGAGGCTCAACACTTAAGGAACTCACAATCTTATCACACACACAAACATATTAAAAAAAATATGTTCCACAGCCAAGGAAAATGACACAAACCCCATTTGCATTCAATAGATACTGGATTCTGCTCTTTACAATATTCTCTGTGAAGTGCAGTGAGAGCCACTTAATTTCCTTCCTGTGATATCTGAATCTCCTAGGCTAACTCTGAGGGCCAAACATTCAGTCCTCTTTATTTTTTCCAACTAAAAAACTGTCATTTTTCATTGGAAAATATTTAATATCTACTATAAGCTTCCGAGCACTGAGATTGATTTTTAACCTTTTCTGACTCCTATTGAATACCCTGTATATTGGCTAGTGCACAAAATACTCAGTAAACTTCTGTGAGAGAAAATAAAATTTTCATAAAGAAATGAAGGAAAGAGAGAACACTTTAGTATCTTGCACACACACACACACACACACACACACACATGCACACGCACATGCACTGTGGTGGTTAAATGTACAAGTTAAAATTTTGAGACCTCAGTTAAAAATCCCAGCTCTACCTCTTACTACCTGTGTGATCCTGGGCAAGTTACTTAACCTACATGGACCTTCGTTTCTTCATTTGCAAAATGGCAGATATACGAGTGCATATTTGATGAAATTTTGTATAGATTAGATTTAATAATGTAAAGTGCCCAGCATAAATTCTTGCACATAAATGCTCAATAATTATTAACTACATTATTATTTGCCACCCGGCTGTGTTTAAAAAGATTTGAGGCAACTAACACTAAGCAACAGATATAATAAAACCAAGATAAAAAGATAAGGACCAAGCTGTAGTGTTGATACATTTTTTTCCCAATTCTTTGATTAAATAAGTGAAATTGATCTGTAGGTCTTAAAAACATGCCTCAAACCAGATAGTATTTTGTGGAAGAAGGTAGGTTTTTGCTTCATATGTAAGAATTGTGTTAAAATATATCCTTTACTAAATTACTTGGGGTGACAAAATTCTAAAATTGAGAATGAAAAAACTCAAAACATTAGTGCAATAAGTTTAGAAAGACTGCCTTCCCATTCTTAACTAATAGCTAAAGAATCCGAAAGTGGTTGATTTAGGTTTTTATCAAGTCACAGGAAACGACATTCTCTAGGAATCCAGACACATGGTTCTAAAACCTGCTGGTTTGGTAACTGACAAATTTTTAAAAGTTATTTTGGTGAATCAAGAAACTTCTTGAAAGGTGCTCAGCTCAGTAGAATTATGCTTCCCTCTACCCAACTTCTTACCACCAAAACCTGTTCAAAGGTTCTAAAACCTTCTGTATTTTAAAATATACTTTAGAAGACTGGCCCATTAATCTCTGGGTTAGCTATGCTACAAAATAACATCAGCCATTTCTAGGTAAAAGTGTTTTTAACTCTGAGGCAATGCTATTTTCCCCATCTACATCTCTTCCAAGATCATATGATCCAGCCATTTCCTGTGCGTTTTCCAATACAGAGAGTAGTATCTATAGCTTCAGTGTCTTTTTTTTTTTTTTTTTTTTTTTGGCGGCCCGCGGGCCTCTCACTGCCGTGGCCTTTCCCGCCGCGGAGCGCAGGCTCCAGACGCACAGGCTCAGCGGCCATGGCCCACGGGCCCAGCCGCTCCGCGGCACGCGGGATCCTCCCGGACCGGGGCACGAACCTGTGTCCCCTGCATCGGCAGGCGGACTCCCAACCACTGTGCCACCAGGGAAGCCCCAGTGCCTCTTTCTTAGTTCCCCATTCTTTCTGGTTTATACTTCAGTCACTACTCCAGACATGGGACCTGGTGACCTGGTTGGTTTTTTGAGCTCTTATAATTGTTATTTCTGTTGGGCTCCAGACCTGAAATCCAGTGTTCCCTTGGGATCCCACTATGTGTCCATGTTACCTTCAAGTCCTGGCTGTCTGCCGGCTCACAGGCCTGTGTAGCTTATTTTGATCTGGCTTTTGCACTGCTCTCTAAGCAACAAAGTTGGGCCGGTAACCCTGCCCAGTGAAGGCTGGGAGGAGAGAGGTCACACCTATTACATGGTCCTGTAGCCTGCACAGGGTCTGAGTTCCTACTGAGGTCTGTAAGCTCACAAGGCAACCAAGGGATGACGGCAGACTTCCATCCAGGTTCATTATTGTGTTCCTTAGTTTATGAACGTCTTTGCTATGCTCTGGGATTTTTGGACATCTTGGGCTGGTTCTTGTCTGAAACATGATTTAACTTATAATGCTGCCAGGCATCTCTGAACTTCTGTATTTAGCTCTGAGCCTAGTCGGTTCTCTTCGTCCAGTGTTTGGGTCATCAGCCAGTCCCCAAATTTTCTACAGGCCCTGACTTATCATGACTTTTGCTTCAATACTAAAATATGAAAATAGCCAACCATCATGTCACTTGGAAGGAGTCAGGGAAGTGTTCTAAGAGGAGGAATCATTCATACTGGGTGATTGTCTCCATTAGGGTTTGGGTTGGATAGGATATTGAAGTTGGTGAGGGCATTCCAAGTAGAAGAACCACATGAGGAGAGGCAGATAAATAGCTGTTTTTTAAATTTTTTATTTTTGAAGGAAGTCAAGCAAAAACTGTTGGCCTGTGGGCTTCGATTTGGGTTATGGAGTTTAAAAATTTCATGGGACACTTGAATGTAAAAATAAAAAATTTCACAGTATTCATTTGAGGAAGATCCACTGAAAAATTTTAAGAGGGAAACACTTATTAATTGCCCAGGCATTTCATTAGTCCTAGAGAACAAAGAATAAGATGTTGTGATATTTGCTCTCAAGGAGCTAACAGTCCACTAGGGGAGGCGGATACACAAATAAGTGATTTTTTATATTCAGTTGAAGCTCTTTTATCTAATGCAATTTGGTCTAGAAATTGATTTATTAACCAAATAAAAATGTGCTTGTAGGAGGGAATTTGAAAGTGCCTTTTAATATTTTAATTTAAAAGATAAAATTGTACATTCACTGATCTTTTGATATGTCAAAGACTTTTCATGATTTTTCTTATATAAACTATATACATAATGCAAGGTATGTGGTTTAATGTTTGTATTTTTTAAAGTGGAATGAGAAACTAGACAAACATGCAAAGTAATGAGCACAGATCCTCCTGGGGTTGTATTAGTTTTGTAAATGAGTATTTGAGTTATCTTGCTAATACTTAATTCAACAGTATTATTTTTTAACAACTCAACTTTATCCAGTCTTTTAAAAGTTTTCACATATGTTATCACAAAACAACTCTCTTTTCATAGAGTATTTCATTAGTTCCAACATAAAATTTAATTATGTAATTAAAATAGCAAAGACGACTGGTTTGGAAGAAATGTTATCAAGTTTTTGGAAACATACAACCCAACTGGTAGGAACAGAAGTTCGTGGTTATACTGGAGAACAGCTGAAAGCTGGGAGATTTTAGCATGCTTTGGACATCAGCCATTATATCTGACAAAGGAATGCACAATATCAATCATTTAGCTTAGGTATATTATTGGAGTTTCATTGAGAAAATTTCCTCAGTACTAAAACCAAGGTATGCATGAGATGTTATGGGCACAGAGTCTCAGAACAATTGATATTAGATTAAGTAGGGCTCAGGTCAGAACCTTGGGAGGCATCAACTATGGGATGAGAGAGACTTAAAACACTAAGTGTAAACAACAACAAACTTAATGAAACATGAAATTATAATAGCTTTAGTAGAATTGGTCTTGCTTAGTTAAGATGGGAGAGGAAATAGTGGGGAGTACAAGAGAACCCTGGAAAACTGAAATGGAGGTAGGAGAGGCAGAAATAAAGGGGGGATAGGGAGCCACTGAAAACAAATTTCTCTTATTCTACAATTACTCCCAGGATCAATCCTTCTCCAAAGTGCAGAACAATATAAAGAACTGATGCAAAAATAAATATTTTAATTCCATGTTTTGGTAATAATCCTAAGTTATTTATTAACAAACATGGAAAGAAGAGAGGAGAGTGGTTATAAGAACACGTTTTTCAGGAAAGTAATAAAATAAGAAAGTTTTTATAATTAAAATGAGGGTGGTACTGTATGTGTAAAATATAATTTTTATGTGTAGCACATAGTAGAAAATTTAGAAAACACTGAGATAGTAGAAAAAATGCATACATATGTCAGCAAATAAAAGCTAATAGTCACCTACAGTTCTTCTACCCAGAGATAACCTATGTTAAATTTTGTTTCATATCTTTTTTTTTTTTTTGCGGTACGCGGGCCTCTCACTGCTGTGGCCTCTCCCGTTGCGGAGCACAGGCTCCGGACGCGCAGGCTCAGCGGCCACGGCTCACGCGCCCAGCCGCTCCGCGGCATGCGGGATCCTCCCGGACCGGGGCACGAACCCGTGTCCCCTGCATCGGCAGGCGGACCCTCAACCACTGCGCCACCAGGGAAGCCCCATATCTCTTTTTAATATTAACGTACACACACACACACCACACACACACACACACACACACACACACACACACACACACACACATAAATGGGAGCATACTAAGGCTTTTTTTTCCATTTAACAATTTACTATGGCCATTTTTCATGACAACATGAAAAATTTCTTTTTGGCATTGGCTATGATTCTGAGTACAATGCTGAATTTTAGTGTTGAGAGCAACTGTTCTCATTTGTTTGTCATTTTAATATCATAGCAGTTGCTGTGGGTTTCTGGAAGCTATTTTGTTATGAGACTTCTTTTATTTATATCAGCAATGGGTACAGAATTTTATCAATTTTTTTTCAGCATCTATAGAACGGACCATTCATATTATCTCTTTTAACTGATTGATACAATGAAACACATGGATGGAATCACCCTCCCTTTCTTCCTTCTTTCCTTCCTTCCTTCTAAGTTAAATCATTTCAATTTGAAATATTGTTTTTATTTTTTCTGAGTAATAAACATATGTAGTTTAAACAGTCAAATAACTTTACAAGACTGATATTGAAAAATAGTTCCCCAAGCCCCAAATTTCCTATTCCTGTGTTCTCTTTCACAAACTTTCTATTTCTTTTGGCATTTAATTTCTTGTATTTTATAGTGCTGTTTCTTTTCTTTTCTTCTTTTTTTTTTTTTTTGCGGTACGCGGGCCTCTCACTGTTGTGGCCTCTCCCGCTGCGGAGCACAGGCTCCGGACGCGCAGGCTCAGTGGCCATGGCTCACGGGCCCAGCCGCTCCGCGGCATGCGGGATCCTCCCGGACAGGGGCACGAACCCGCATCCCCTGCATCGGCAGGTGGACTCTCAACCACTGTACCACCAGGGAAGCCCATATAGTACTTTTTCTTAACTTGTCAGTTTTAGTTATTATGTATTTTTTCTTATGAGATGAGGATTTAGAGCTCTTACCTCATTTCATTTTTTTTTTCTATTGTCTCAATATACATAGTCTTAACAATTAGTTTTGTTGAATTCATGATCAGTATTTATCTTACTATGACTATGTTAGTGTTGTTCAGAGCTGAGTCAAATATTATAATTATATTTTCCATCTTGTGCAATTTTTGTTTTACCTAGAGTTAATAATAACTTTGCTTTTATTTTTGTTTGCCTAGGTTTATATATGTATCACAGTCATTATATCACACTCTCCAACTGATCAATAAGACCCTTTTGGTTTCCAGGTTCCGTATGGTCAAAAACATGTGGTGCTTTATCAATTTTTACTCCCAGCCCTTGGAAGCGTCCATGCTGGAGCTCTTCATCCTTCTGCTCCAATATGGACTAGTTTCTCTTCAGAGCTAATGCAAAGCTGTCAGCCTGGAACTTCTCCTTTCTCCTGTTCTGAGTCCCTTGTTTTGAAGATTCGGTTTCTTCCTCTATTTTAGTTTATGTCCTCATTGTCCAGGAACTTCTTAAAATGATGTGCATGGGAGATAATTTTTTTTAGGGTTTGCATGTCTGTAAATTTTTTTTTTGTTTTTTTTTTTGCGGTACGCGGGCCTCTCACTGCTGTGGCCTCTCCCACTGCGGAGCACAGGCTCCGGACGCACAGGCCCAGCGGCCACGGCCCACGGGCCCAGCCGCTCCGCGGCATGCGGGATCTTCCCGGACTGGGGCACGAACCCACGTCCCCCGCATCAGCAGGAGGACTCCCAACCACTGCGCCACCAGGGAAGCCCTGTAAATGTTTTAATATACTGTTATACTTGATTGCTGGTTTGACATAGACTGATAGTTTGGTTGAGAACAGATTTTAGGTTTAATAAAAGTTTCTTTCAGAAATATAAAGACATTGTTTCATCATCTTCTAGCTTCAAATGTGGTTGTAGTGTTGTCTGGTAATATTCTGATCGCAGAAACTTTTTTCAAAATTTCTTTCTCTCTGATAGCATTTATAGCATTTTACTTATCTCTAGTGCTCTGAATGAAATTTCAAGGAGATGCCCATTAAAATGGGTATTTTAAAATTTGTTTTGTTGAGATTCATTTTGCAGACTCATATTCTAAAATTTTGGAAACATTTCTTTGAAATAATTTTTGATAATGTCTTTCTCTCTTATTCCCCCCTCCCCCAGATATATTCTCTTTCTTGAACTCAAGTTATTGGGTATTTTATCTCCTAAACCATTTTTTAAATTGCCTTATTTTTCTGCTCCAATATTTCATATATTTGTCTTTTTATTATGCTTTCTGGGCCCTTTATCTCCTTACACTTCTGTTGACTTTTTAATTTTAGCAACCTTATTTTTATTTTACAATAAAAATAAAATTGTTCTCTGATTATTCCTCTTTTGTATCTTGTAATTATTCCACGGATGCACTATCTTTCCTTAAAACTCTGAGGATAATAATTTTAGGACCTTTAATATATTTTTTTAACCCTATTATATCTTTGTTTCCTTTGAGTTCCTTTTTGTATGTTTGGGTCTCTGTTTATTATGAAATTAGATGCTTTCCTCAAATTTCAGAAAAGCTTTAAAACTTTATATTTAAGAAAGGCCTTGAACACGTGTGTATGGTTAGAACCTGCTGCCTGATGGGGTCAGCTCTTGGAGACCTGACTATTTTGTTGCAGAACCCTCCCCTTCCCTCTATGGTCTCTTTTACACTCTTAGGTCCTTGTCATTCTCTTTTTTATGTATGTATGGATTTATACCTTAAAGAAAATCCATTTAATCTGCTTTCAGGGGGGTTGGGTACTTAAAAAATGCATTTGTTCCATTGGCCATGTCTAACTGGAAGTAAAAAGTAAATCAATTTAGTCAAACATATAAACCTTTTCCTTTATGGCTTCTGCCTTTGATGGATGTGTGTGTGTGTGTGTGTGTGTGTGTGTGTGTGTGTGTGTGTGTGATGTTTAGATGCTCATTTATTTTACTTCATTTTTTACTAGATTATCACTTTATTATGAAAGAATATAACTCAGGAACAGACAGATGAACTGTCCTTCCACAGTTTCCCCACTCGCAGCCAATCCATTAGCATGTCTTGCCAGTTTTCACTCCAAAATAGATCCCAATTTTTCCAAAACTTTCCATCTCCATGTCTTTGTCTAAGCCACCATCTTCTTTTGCCAGAATTACTGCTACAACCTCCTAAATGAACTCTTTGCTATGTATTTGGCCCACGTGAATCCAATAGTGTGAGTCAAACTATGTTTCTTACTCTTAACTGTTCAATACTTTTCCCTGGCACCTAGAATAAAATCCAACTTCCTTCACAATGCCTAGGGGGCACCACATAACCTGGCCCCTGCCTGCTCGTTCACTGGTCACAAGTTAGATGTTCATTTATTTTATTTATTTATTTAAAAATTTTTTTTAACATTTATTTTTGGCTGTGTTGGGTCTTCATTGCTGCACGTGGGCTTTCTCTAGCTGCGGTGAGCAGGGGCTACTCTTCCTTGCGGTGTGCGGGCTTCTCATTGCGGTGGCTTCTCTTGTTGCGGAGCACAGGCTCTAGGCACGTGAGTTTCAGTAGTTGTGGCTTGCCGGGCTCTAGAGTGTAGGCTCAGTAGTTGTGGCACACGGGCTTAGTTGCTCTGCGGCACGTGGGATCTTCCCGGACCAGGGATCAAACCCGTGTCCCCTGCATTGGCAGGCAGATTCTTAATCACTGCACCACCAGGGAAGCCCTATTTATTTTAAATTAAAAATTTAGAAACATCCATCCATCCAAGCCCTATTTATTTTAAATTATAAATTTAGAAACATTATGAACTTTGTGTATTACATTATACGGATATCTTTTAACACTATTTTATCCATATATAGTGTGCTAGAAAGAGCATACCATAGTTAAACCTTGCTTGTTGTACTATGTATATAGAAATATGTTATTCAGATGTTCTCATACAACAAAATTCAGTCATGTATTTTAGGTAATGGTGTACCTAAGTAAGTGATTACTAAAATATCACTGGAATGGAGCAACATAGTCTATGTACACAAAACAGTGTTAGTTTGGACTGAAATTAGAATAAAAAATAGCTAAACATGAACACCAGACTTTTTCATGTGACACCAGATTCTACCATTAACATGACATTTGCAAAGGCTTTTTCATTGGAAAGTGAGATTAGTTAAAAAGAGATGATAAACTCTGTTCACATGGGATCGAGTTGAGGGCTTGGGCACAGTCTCACACAGAGAAAGAAGAAAGAGATATAGAGTTAATAATTATTTAACTTAGCTGAATCCATGTAAATACATGTTTCCCCTAACAGGATAAGTCCAAGAAAAGGAGTGGGGGCCCCTGGTCATACAGATCATGGTGTGAAGGGCACCCCTGAGAACTGGGCAACAAGGTAGGCCTGACTGAGCCTCAGCAGATGCCCTATAGGCGAAGGACCAGGGTGGGTAGTAGTGCTTCTGCATTCTTCATTTATCTTGACTTTCTCAGAGGAGTGTACATCAAGAGACGTAATGAAGGGAAAGCTGTAAAAGTGGGTTATCAAACTCTTAAAATAGAGTGATCATGTAATTCTTGTTTCCGACTTCTGAAAATGAGAAGGGACACTATCAATAGTTAGTGCCCCCACACAGGGGCAATGGACCTAAACCAATCAGGACTGTTCCAGAAGCCAGATGTAGGTTCACCCTAATTGAAATCCTCTGTAGCAAGACGTCTTAACCAATCTTGACAGGAGGAAGAGTTTCAAAAATAAATATGATTGATTGACAATGAATTCCCTTAGCACTTTCATCTCTGGAGTAGTTTTCTATGGAAATTTATGGCTTTATTTTAATTAGCTAGCTAGCAATCAGAATATTTGAAAAAAAATACCTTGACAATGATTTTATTTACCATATATATTTCTTCCATATTCCCTAGAAGAAAATGTTTAACAAATATCCAGGGATATTTGAGAAAATATCAAAGAGAAAAACCCAAATCATAAATTTCTGGGAACTTATTTATTTTTCTTCTTGGTTATCAGAATATCAATGTTAGAAAATAGGTTTTGTAAGAAAAGCATTGCCCTACAAACACTACTGGTAGTGTGACTGTTATAAAAGTATAAAACACCTTTCATAAAATAAAGACAACTGAGAAGTTGTTAGTTGCTAACACAAAGGCCCAGGACATGTTACAAAAGGAACATGGATAATGCAGTAAGATCTCCTTTCTCCTTACAATGTATCCATATCCTCAATATTCTTTCCAGTGAAACAAACCAATACTCAGAATTCTAAAATGACTTGTTTAGAATTTTACCTAGTATATCATTTACAATGATGTGCTGGAATGTATAAGCCCAACTCTCCAGGTACTCAGTATAAACATTCCAACTAGCTGCTCAAATTCCTTCCATGATTCAGGTTATAAGCTGACAATGATACATTCAGATTGGAATGAAGCTGTATGTTTCTACGGCAGGTTTCATAAGAGATAAACCTCCAAAAACTGTTACAAGGATTTACTTGGTGTAAAGTTGAGGGGCAAAACTGCAGGCCAGAAAATGGTGAGATTAGAATCCCCCAGCCGTTGGTGTTCCTCACCATAATGCAAAAAAAATTAGAATTCTTTTTTGAGGCCATGGAGAGTGGTTAGGTCAGCCTCTATTTCTTGAGGTCATTTGTTATGAGAATGAATATGGTAAAAATGGGGAAATCCTCTTGAGTAGAGAAAGTGGGAGAAAGCAATGAGGCAAATGGAACGGGAGCTCTAAAAAATGAGAGTTTCTTGCTGAATGCAGTTTTGTTTTGATTGGACTTGTAACCTGGGAAACGCTGTGGTCTGGGAATATCAAAGGAAGATATGAGTCCTTCTTTGTAGGTGAAAGTGACACTAACTGCTCCCTCTCTGGGTTCACATGGTTTGAGTTGTTTTCCATTTTCTATGATTTGTAACATCCACACAAATTCTCTTACCATGAGACAAAGGTAAGGACTTGAAAGCCTGGCTCCTTGGTTGATGGATAATGCGCAAGAGTCATTTTGTTCTGTGTGCAGAGCTAACTGACCTACACAGGAAGCAAACTTTAGAGTAGGGTTTATTACCATCGTGGCCTACCCAAACGAGAGAACAAGCCTAGCTCTAAAACACGGTGCCGTTAGCTGCATAAATGTAATATTTCTAGTAAAGGTCTCAATAAATATGTGATACTCCCGAAAAGCTTTTGTTCTTTGTTTTTCTAAATGAAAATGATGGTGGTAAAGAAAGCAAATAAAACAAAATGTGAAAAATTTCCCTCTCATTTCACACCCCAGTAATAATTTTATATATATATATATATATATATATATATATATATATATATGTATGTATG
>NW_006771679.1:1409397-1412534 GCF_000442215.2 Lipotes vexillifer
TATATATATATGTATGTATGTATATGCCTTTTTCGACTTTTCTGGATATGTAAACTTATAACAAATAGAAATTTATAATTTTTAACCTATATTGAATCATATGAAAGCTGCTTCTCCATAGTATGCTTTTTTCTTTTTTTCCTACTTATTGTAATACTGAGATTATATTTCCACGTGAATACACAAAGATCTGTGAAATCTTAATGCAAATTATGAATGCATCATATTATATTTCAATAGTTCCCTATTAATGTACATTTCACTTGTTTCCATATTTTTGATAAAATAAGGAAACCAATAAAAATGTATATACATCTTGTAAATATATCTTTTAATGTTTGTCCTATTATTACTTTAAGATGAACTCCTAGGATTGGAGAATTATGGGTGAGTACATTTTATGTTAAAAATTTTTTAAAATTCTTTACTCTTTGTCTATTAACTTTCTGAGATTGTCTTTATTTCAATTTATTATTGAATGATATTTCTGCTGTGGATAGAATTCAGATTAGTCCGTTGAAGGAAACACTCTTCAGTCTTCTGAGTAAGATTGTTGTTCTTGGGAAATCAGTTCTCAGTCTAACTTGTTCTTTGAAGGTAATCTATCTATTTTCCTTGGCTGCTTTCAAGCATTCTCTCTTTGGTTTTCCACAAATGTGCTCCACTCAAATGTGTTCAAGTGTGGCTTTCTTTTCTTTTTTAACTTGATTCTTAAATCCAACATGTTTCATCAGTTCTGGAAGTTTCTTAGTCATTATCTCTTAAATCTTGCATTTGCTTCAACTTCCTCCTATTCTGGAATTTTCTCACTCTAAGTTTTATATCTTTTGCTTCTGCATTTTCCAGCTTTTTGTCTCTCGATGCATTGTTCTGGTAATTTTTTGATGAAACTTCTGGGCTAACAAGTCTTTCTTTCATTATGTTTCAGTTGCTGGTGAACTCATGCTTTGTTATTAATTTTGATTATAGTGTAGAAAAATGGCTTTGAGTATTTTCCTTAGTTCTCTGCATTCTTATATTCTAGATTTCTCTGGAAAGCAAGTCATTATACTATTACCTCTCCAATACCGTTTGTTAAAAGATTCTTTAAAATACTTTATCTCAGTTTTTCTCATTTGTTTAACCTGCTATCACTGAAAGCTTATACAACACATATAGTCATTAAAAAAAATAACATTATATTTTCTGTTTTTAATGCTTCCTTTGATTTTATTTTTTTCTTATTTGGTCTATGTGTTATTTTTCTTTTTAGTCTTCCTCCACCTTTTGGGTCGCTTGAAAACTCTGCAGCCTGTAATGTAGTCTTTAATGTTACTTCTAAAACACTAATTTACTTAAACCTAATTTCCTTGACATATAAACTTTACAGGACATCATTAATTCTCTAACATAAAAAAGAAGAAATTAGCACAATTATTCTTCCTTACACATTCCTAGCCCTCCATTTTTTTCTTATATATTTTTAGTGCTCATGGTTTGTAACACTTACATTCTATATTGTAACAGGTTATTAGGTCTCACTTATATGCCTTGGGTCTATTAATGGAGTCAATATTAGATTTGAAAAGAGGAAGTTCTGTTTTCAGCTTTGCTGAGGTCCAATTGATAAATAAAATTGTTAGATAAAGCATAAGCTGTGATGAATTGATATACGTATACATTGGTAAAGAATTTCCTCATCTAATTAGTACATCTATCACCTTACACATTTATTCTTTTTGTGAGAACATTTAAGTGCTACCTTCTTAGCAAATTTCAATTACACAAGTGTTATCAACTCTAGTCATCATGCTATACATTAGATCCTCAGATCTTAACCCTCTTATAACTGAAACTTTGTACCCTTTTACCGACCTCTCCCTATTTTCCCCAGCCCTCAGTCCCTGGAAACCACATTTCTACTCTCTGTTTCTAAGAGTTTGACCTTTTTTGGGGGGTTCCCCATATAAGTGGTACCATGCAATATTAATCTTTTTCTGTCTGGCTTATTGCACTTGGCCTAATGCCTTCAAGATCCATCCATGTTATCACAAACAGTAGGATTTCCTTCTCATGGCTGAATAATATTCATATATGTATATATATCACATCTTATTTACCCATTCATCTGTTGATAGACACTTAGGTTGTTTCCATATTTTTGGCTATTGTAAACAATGATGTTGCAGTGAACATGGGATTGCAGGTATCTCTTCAATATCCTGTTTTCATTTCCTTTGGATATATACCCAGAAATGGGGTTGCTGGATCCCATGGTAGTTGTATTTTTAATTTTTTGAGGAATCTCTCTTCTGTTTCCCATAGTGGCTGCACCAATTTACATTCTCACCAACAGTAACTGAGGGTTCCCTTTTCCCACATCCTCACCAACACCCGTTATTTCTTATTTTTTTGATGATGGCCATTCTAACAGGTATGAAGTGATATTTCATTGTGGTTTTGATTTGAATTTCCCTGATGATTAGTGATGCTGAGCACTGAAAAGAGGCAGTTTTTATCAGCTGATACTATAACTCTGGGGAGCATGATCTTGGGAAACTGGGAAACAGCTTCGATTTGGGTTTGCTGTTTCAGAACAATCTTCTGCCAGAGTCTACTCTGTCTGAGGACCCCATCACTCACTTCTTCACTTCAGGAGCTTACATTTCAGGACGGGAGGTCACACAGGTAGGAGGTCACCAAGTTCCACTGTGAAGCCCTATAGCTCACAGGTCATTTATATGGTGATTTGTCTTTGCTTAGTTAATTCTGCCTGCTGATTCCCTTCTCCGCTTTACCTCCCCACACCTGAAAGCTATTTTTCTAGGGTTAGTTGGGTGAGAGTACAGAGAGAATTAATATGGGTGTCTATGTGGTATTTCATATGTATTTCTACATAGGTTTTATCCTCTTATGACCCCCACCACTTGACAGTGTAGAATTTGACCTTCACTCTCTCCCTCCCCCACCCATTATCCCAGTTCTTGTAGTTACGTGTAAAAAAATGTTGGCTAGCCCCTTGGGGCGCTCTGATTTTCTCTTTAGAGGAATCTATACTTTAAACAAGATTTGGAGGACAGGAAGTTAACTTGTGGTATTTTCTTTGGGTTTGGATAAATTTTCTCTGTTTTTTTTTTGTTTTTTTTTTTTTTTTTTTT
>NW_006771680.1:0-256 GCF_000442215.2 Lipotes vexillifer
TAGAGCAACAGATGGAGAGAACAAACGTATGGACAGCAAGGGGGGAAGCTGTGGGGGGGGTGGGAGGAGTTGAGAGATTGTGTTTGGCATGTATACATGTATATGTATAAAATAGAGAACCAATAAGAACGTGCTGATGAAAAAATTTAAATAAAATTCAAACTTAAAGAAAAATAAAATTTAAAAAAGTAACACAGAAAAAAATTTCTTCCCTTCACATACATGTATTTATATGAATAAATTATTTCCATGCTTA
>NW_006771682.1:0-466 GCF_000442215.2 Lipotes vexillifer
AATCATCCCAAATTGAGGAGGTGGACTTTGAGAGCATGATTTATGATTTTTTCCCCTTTTCCTCTTTTTGGGAGTCTGTATGTGTATGCTTCTGTGTGAGATTCTGTCTGTAGAGCTTTGCTTCCATCATTTGTCCTAGGGTTCTATCCGTCTGTTTTTTTTTTTTAATTTTTTTTTCTTAATAATTATTTTTTATTTTAATAACTTTATTTTATCTTTATTTTATTTTACTTTATCTTCTTTCTCTTTTTCCTTCCTTCCCTCCTTCCTTCCTTCCTCCCTCCCTCCCTACCAACCTCTCTCCCTCCCTCCCTCCCTTCTTTCTTTTTCTTTTTCTTTCTTTCTTTCTTTCTCTTTCTTTCCTTTCTTTCCTTCCTTTCTTTCTTTCTTTCCTACTTCTACCAATTCTTTCTTTCTACTTTTTCTCCCTTTTATTCTGAGCCGTGTGGATGAAAGGCTCTTGGTG
>NW_006771683.1:0-870 GCF_000442215.2 Lipotes vexillifer
TATACAGCAGAAACTAACACACCATCGTAAAGCAATTATACTCCAATAAAGATGTTAAAAAAAGAAAAAAAAAAAGCCTGGAGGAATTCTACGGCTTTATATTTCTTACCAGTGTCTCTGGAGCACAGGTGTAACTTGCCAGGTAGCCTTGAAAAATGTGACCGTTATTCTTCAGCAAAAAGGATGGAATTGTTTATGCTGTCCTGCCACGAGGACCCTAGCAAGGAGAGTGGGCTTCTATAAAAAGCCCAGGACTCTGGCCTGCTCAACCTCCCCTGGTAGGGATGGGGACAAAGTGGCTCCAGATGGCAGATCTCCCCAGAAACACTTCTCCGAGCACAGGAGTGTTCCCACGACTCTCTGGACTCAGCTGTGAGTTCCCAGGGCGTTTTGCTGCCACCTTTCCAAACAACCAATGCCAAGTATTGACTGTGGTGGCCAAGTATTAGGACAGTGGCCACGCAGACCCCCTCAGGTCACCCTGTCCCTCTCCTGATTAAAGATGTGCCTCGGCAGTGTTTGGTGGAGATGTCTTGTGCTCAATAGAAGTCTGAGGGTGAAGGCTGAACTCCAACCTCTGCTGTTGACTAGCTGTGAGTCCTCGGGCAGGTCCCTGGGTCTGAGTTTGTTTCTTCATCTGTCAGATGGGGATGGTGATGGTGGTGGTGACATTTGTTTTGCCCACTCACAGAATTCTTAGGATGCTCAAACAGGAAAATGGATGTGAGAGCCCAGTGTCGACCTGAAAGCTGGATGGAGATATGAGTTACTGTGTTTGGTGCTTACGTCTGACAAAAGACTTGAGCTTGGGGCTTCCCTGGTGGCGCAGTGGTTGAGAGTCCGCCTGCCGATGCAGGGGAGGCGGGTTCG
>NW_006771684.1:0-2249 GCF_000442215.2 Lipotes vexillifer
GAGAAACTGGAGATAAAAGCCCAATGTTGAGGATCCAGTTTTCTAAGAGAGGGCAGAAATTCACATTTGTGTATAAGGCTTTTAAATTTCATTGTGTTTATTTTGGTAACTAATTAAAATGTAAAACACTGTCCAGGCCAAAACCACAGGCCAAACTAAGCATGTCTATGGGCTGCATCTAGTTAGAGGGACCGCTCACTTTCTTTTTATGCTGCCAGATTGAGCTGCTGGGGGTATTTCGCCCACTCAAGTTTGAGATTTTAAACATGTCAGTTTGTGAGTAAATTCAGTAGGAATGTTTTTCCCTGTTCCAATAATTCCACCTGTATTAATGTACATCACAGATCCTAGACGTCAGTGGTTCTCAAACTTTATTTTTTATAACAATCCCCTGAGTTTTATACTGAAACTGCACGTAGCCAAATTCTAAATCTCCCCGTCCAGTAGGTCTGGAGTGAGCTTGGGAATCTGTAGTTTCCATAGACCTCAGGTGATTTGTATGCCGGTGAATCACCCAGCGTATTTGAGAAAAACTGAGCATTTTGAAATAGTTATGAGAGGAAAACCAGTTAATGTTGTAAGTTATGCACCTCCAATTTTAATACACTTCTAGAAGCTTGTAGACACAGTTCAGGTTAGAAAAGGTATTTCAATCAATTGACAATATTAGGTTTGGCTTCTGGCCCCTGGATATCCAGTTGTACATTTGTAAATCACATCCCGCTTTGGGCATTGTTAAATGGAGGGTGTTAAATGGAGGGTGAGGTTAAATGTTATTTAACATTTGTTAAATGGAGGGTGAGGTGGTGTGTGGAGTCTGTTATTTGGGTGAGGTGGTGTGTGGAGTCTGTTATTTCTAATGTGCCTTCCCATCTTATGTGAGTCAGTGCTTCTGCACTTCTGCTTTTCTTGCATCCTGGGTTGGGTTTCACGTGAGCATAAGGCCACTGTCTAGCAGCACTTGATGAGGTCAGAGTGGAAGGAGATGTTCTCAACCTTAATAAATTCAACAAGCATTATTTTTGAGAGTTCACCATTCTCTTCTCCTGCCTTGGGAAGAAAGGACTTGGTAGAATGAAAGCACGTGGGCCTGACAATTTAAATTTATTTATAGGAGTACAGGAAATAAAAAACAAAGTTATGGAATCTTTAAAGGGCAGTGTATCTTGAATTTTCATTGGTGGGTAAATATGCTTGTGCCACAGAAAATGAATTTTGTGTCATCATTTACTATCACAGACATATGATTATTTCAGTAACATAGGTACGATGACATGTGACCTTCTGTTTTCTCTATTTCTAGGCATTAAAAAAAATTGGGGGTACCCTTTAAAAAAATTAAAACCCCCAGAATGTGAAAACAATCTTGGATGAAATAGCATGGTAACTTATATCTACCTCAAGCATCTGTCAATAAGTTTCATGCTTCAATAACCTATAAAAGAGGAAAATAAAGTTCCTTTAATTTTTCTGCCTTTCAACTCTGGAACAGAATATCCCTGACTTTAAAATGGATCATCTCCAAAGAAGGGAAAAATGAAACGATAGTGTAACATATTATTAACTGCTAGTATTTTTAGTGTTTCGAAAATTTGTTTATATATTCCTCTCATTGAAATATGCAGTTATGACATTTCCAAGAAGCGATGGCGTTTGGTGTTAAAGACAAAATAGTGGGAATTTATACCATAGCAGCCTGATTCTTGCACCTGTTCTGTCTGAGGAAGAAAGTTTTCTGAGGCCACTTGTGGAGTCAGTGGCTGTCTAATGTGACATAAGCATGTAAACGTTTGTTACTTTTCAACAATGCTATGATTTGGGATTAATAAGTAATAGCAAATAATTAGATAGCACTAACTTAGATTTTAAGTATCGTGTGTGTATGTGTGTGTATTCATGTAACTGTCATGATAACTGTCATTATTTTCATCTTACAGATGAGAAACTGAGCCCGGAAGAAATTACATCTGTTGCCCAAGGTTACATGGCTGGTAAGTGAAAGATCCCAGGCAACCTGGCAACAGAGTTTATGTACTTAACTAGCAGACAACACTACCTCTCAACTTCAAATGTGTTGTCCTCCTGAGTAGCCATCCTGGGAGGCTGTACAATTCCATCTATGTTGGCATTACTGAAGACATTCCTGTACTTTCTTCAATGTGATTGATTGATGATAAATTAAAAGCCAATCTAGGGCTTCCCTGGTGGCGCAGTGCTTGAGAGTCCGCCTGCCGATGCAGGAGACGCGG
>NW_006771685.1:0-269 GCF_000442215.2 Lipotes vexillifer
ACCCAAGGGACCTGGGGCAGGAAGAGGGCCTGGGATTTGGGTCTGTTGAGTTTTCTGGGAAGACTTCAGGGGTCCCAGGAGGGGGCAGGGGAATAAACGGTAACTGGGATGAGACTTGTCGGCCCTGTTGCCCTTGAGCCACCAGGTGAAGGATGCTGTCCCCCACCACTTCCTGGAGGATGGGGCTTCCCTGATCCCCCTGCTCCAGTTTTCAGGGACAACCTTAGCAGAAATTGAGGCCCTTGGCCCTAGGTGGACCCTCCCCACCC
>NW_006771687.1:0-645 GCF_000442215.2 Lipotes vexillifer
GGAAATTGTCACCATGGGCACATTCACCATGGCTACAGTCCCCATGGGCACAATCAATGTGAGTACTATCACTGTGAGCATAGCAACCTTGGGAGCTGTCACTCTGGAAATATCAGCATAAGCAGTGTTACCATGAGCCCTATCACCATTTTGCACTGCCACCATGTGACCCACTGCTATGGGGACTGCCAACATGGCAACTATCACATTGAGGACTGTCACCAAGGGCACTGTCACCATGGGCACTATCACTGTGAGCACTGTCAAAATTATCACTGTCACCATGGGTACTGTCACAATGGATACTGCCACCATGAGCAATGTTACCATGAGCACTGTCACCATGAGCCATGCCAGCATGAGCACTGTCACCATGGGTACTTCCACCGTGAGCACTATCACTACGAGCACTGTCACCATGCGAAGTGTCACCCTGGGCAATGTCACCATGAGCACTGTCAGCATGGGCACTGTCACCGTGGGTATTGCTTCCATTGGTACTGTCACCATGAGTCAGGTCACCATGGGTACTGCCAATGTGCGCAGTCTCACCATGAGCACCCTCACCAGAAAGACACTCAGCATGGGCACTATCACCATGAGCACTGTCACCATGGGCAGTATCACCATGGGCACTGCCACCAT
>NW_006771688.1:0-203 GCF_000442215.2 Lipotes vexillifer
GCTTCCATGTCTTGGCTCTTGTAATACCGCTGCAGTGCAGATTTGCCTGCCTGTGTCTTTCCAGTTCTGTCTTCTTATGTTATAGGCCCAGGAGTGGGCCTGCTGGATCATACAGTAGCTCAATGTTTACCTTTTAAAGGCCACTCTGTTCCCATTAGTGGCTCTTACCAGGTTACGTCCCACTTCAAATTAAGGGTATGCAT
>NW_006771689.1:0-278 GCF_000442215.2 Lipotes vexillifer
TCCTTTTTTTTTTTTTTTTTTTTTAAACCAATTTGTTTTGTCATTGTTACTTACATCACCTCCCTCCTGGGTACCTCCTTCAGTAAATTTCTTCCTTAAGGTCTGTGAGTTACAACCTCTGAAAACTTTGTTCCCTTTAACACCTCTTAAGATAATTTAATGGGGCTTAGCTCTTGAGGTTATATGTAATTTTATAAGCACTTTGAAGATGTTCTGCCGTCTTTTGACCTTTATTTTTGCCAATGAGAAATCTTTTTTTTTTTTTTTTTTTTTTTTTT
>NW_006771690.1:0-292 GCF_000442215.2 Lipotes vexillifer
TTCATTGCAGCACTATTTACAATAGCCAGGCCATGGAAGCAACCTAAATGCCCATCGACAGACCTACGGATAAAGAAGGTGTGGTACATATATACAATGGAATATTACTCAGCCTTAAAAAGGAATGAAATTGGGTTATTTGTAGAGACGTGGATGGACCTAGAGACTGTCATACAGAGTGTAGTAAGTCAGAAAGAGAAAAACAAATATCATATATGAATGCATATAGGTGGAATCTAAAAAAATGGTACAGATGAACCAGTTTGCAAGGCAGAAATAGAGACACAGATGT
>NW_006771692.1:0-995 GCF_000442215.2 Lipotes vexillifer
AACAAACGTATGGACACCAAGGGGGGAAAGTGGCGGGGGTGGTGGTGGTGGTGGTGGTGGTGGGATGAATTGGGAGACTGGGATTGACATGGATACGCTGATGTGTATAAAATAGAGAACTAATAAGAACCTACTGTATTAAAAATACAATTCAGAAAACAAAAGTAAGGAGCAAATAATGGAGGAGATGTAAAGGCAATTAATAGGGCTTGGTTCTGTTTAGATAGAAGCTGCAAAAGAAGTCAAATATGCAATGTAAAATTTCAAGCTGGGAGACCAGCAGAATGATTGTATCATCAAAGAAAGCAGGATTGAACGTGAAGTGAGTAAGACTTGAGCATTGTGCATGTGGGATGCTCAGCGACACTGACCGCCAGGCACTTGGATGTGCAAGATTGGAGCTGGGGAGAGAGTAGAACTTGTTTGCATTGATGTGTTCGTGAAGCCATGGGGATAGAGAAGCACTACAGGATACACAAATGTAGTGAAAGGATCATAGGGAGTTGAGGTTTGCGTCTCAGAAAATATCCATTTTCAGGACATGAAACAGGAAGAAGGAGCTGTTGAGAGAGATATAGAAAGAATAGTCCAAAAAAAAAGAGTAGTTGAAAAGGTAAAGAAGTACCAGGAAGCCCAGCAAAGTGAAAGCCAAGCGTGGGCAGAGGGAGGAGAGCCTGCGCAGACAGAGGTGGTCTCCAGAACCAAATGAGGTAGAAAGTTCCAAGGAAATGTGGTCAGACAGAAGGCCATCAACTTGGAAATTCTTCATGGCTTATAAGATTTCAGCGGAGTGAAGACTGCAAGAAGCAGATGTCTGGGGACTTTAGGCAGCATGTGTGGTGGATCACTGGAAGCAGTGAGAATTTAAAAGTGTTTTTATCAAAAAGTCCAGCAGCAGAAGAAAAGAGAAACAGAATGTTAACAAAAGCTTCCCAACAGGTCAAGTTAAGGGATTTTTTTTTTTTTTTTTTTAAATAGGATACCAGTGACTATTT
>NW_006771694.1:0-423 GCF_000442215.2 Lipotes vexillifer
GACCTAATTAAACTTAGAAGCTTTTGCACAGCAAAGGAAACCATAAACAAAACAAAAAGACAAGGATGGGAGAAAATATTTGCAAACAAAGTGACCGACAAGGGATTAATCTCCAAAATACACAAACAGCTCATGCAGCTCTATGTCAAAAAAAACCCAATCAAAAAATGGGCAGAGGATCTAAATAGACATTTCTCCAAAGAAGACATACAGATAGCCAAAAAGCACATGAAAGGATGCTCAACATTACTAATTATCAGAGAAATGTAATTTAAAAGTACAATGAGGTCAGAATGGGCATCATCAGAAAGTCTACAAACGATAAATGCTGGAGAGGGTGTGGAGCAAAGGGAGCCCTCCTACACTGCTGGTGGGAATGTAAACTGATACAGCCACTATGGAGAACAGTATGGAGGTTCCTTA
>NW_006771695.1:0-307 GCF_000442215.2 Lipotes vexillifer
CTGTGGCTGCCTGAGACACCATGACATCTAGTGGAGATCTGGGTTTTCCACTGGCACTCTGAAAGTGCAAATCCACCCTGTCTTTTATTCTTTCAAGATCTCTTCTCTGGCAGAATTTAACTGTGCAAGTAAAAGGTAAAAAAACCCCACAAAACTGTGAAGAATTTAACCATGAATCTACAGGTTCATGTATCCAGGGATCACAATGCCACTTGTCAAACTCAATAGTGAGTAAAAGCACAGGTGGCTGATACATGGTGCTCTCCATCCCCACCCTCTGAAACATGAGAATTGATCTTACCATTCC
>NW_006771696.1:0-358 GCF_000442215.2 Lipotes vexillifer
CAGGAGTGAAGTCTAGGCTGACAAAAAACATGAAAAAATGGAGGATTCTATCAAGATCAGTGGTATTAGTGACACTGACTTCTGTGACAAATCTATAGGATTAAAAATAATAGAAGTTTATTTTTCACTTCTATAAAATAGAAGTTTAATTTTTACATCTATAAAATCCAGTGAGCATTCTTGACTGCTGGTTACTCCTCCAAGTAATGATTCAGAAATGGATGCTCTTTCCATCTTGAGGCAACACCACCCCCTAGAGCCTCTGATCTCTCTCCTAGTTCTTGTGTATTCAGCCAAATGATTGAAGTGAAGAGAGAGGATTATGTAGGAAGTATTAAAAGGCTAGGCTTGGCAGTGG
>NW_006771697.1:0-2346 GCF_000442215.2 Lipotes vexillifer
GCAGGGGACACAGGTTCGTGCCCCAGTCCGGGAAGATCCCACATGCCGTGGAGCGGCTAGGCCTGTGAGCCATGGCTGCTGAGCCTGTGCGTCCAGAGACTGTGCTCCGCAATGGGAGAGGCCACAACAGAGAGAGGTCTGAATACTGCAAAAAATAAATAAATAAAAAATACAAAAGATCAATGAAACTAAGAACTTCTTCATTAAAGGATAATCAAAAATAGTAAATCTTTAGCCAAACCCATCAAGATAAAAGAGAGGGCCTCTCACCAGAAAATAAAATCAGAAATGAAACAGGAGGTGTTACAATTGAAACTATAGAAATAAAAAGATCTTAAGAGATTACTATGAACAACTCTACACCAATATAGTGGACAAACTAGAAGAAATGGACAAATTCCTAGAAATATACAGTGTCCAAGTGCTGAATCAGAAAGAAATAGAGCATATGAGGAGACCAATTACAGTAATGAAATTGAATCAGTAATTTAAAAAACAAAACAGGGCTTCTCTGGTGGTGCAGTGGTTGAGAGTCTGCCTGCCGATGCAGGGGACATGGGTTCTTGTCCCGGTCCGGGAGGATCACCCATGCCACGGAGCGGCTGGACCCATGAGCCACGGCCACTGAGCCTGTGTATCCAGAGCCTGTGCTCTGCAGCGGGAAAGGCCACAGCAATGAGAGGCCCGTGTACTGAAAAACAAACAAACAAACAAAAAATATCCCAACATACAAAATTCCAGGACCAGAAAACTTCACAGGTGAATTCTACGAAACATTTAAAAAGGAATTAACACCTAGCCTTCTCAAACTATTACAAAAAATCACAGAGGAAAGAAGGCTTCCAAATTCATTCTACAAAGGCAGCATTACACTGTTATAAAAACCAGACAATTATACCACAATAAAAGAAAATTACGTGTCAATATCTCTGATGAACATAAATGCAAAAATACTCAACAAAATATTAGTAATCCAAATCAACAATTCATTAAAAGGATCATACACCATTAACAAGTGGAATTTACCCCAGGTATGCAAGGATGGTTCAATATCTGCAAATCAGTTAATATGATATGCCACATTAACAAATTGAATAATAAATTCATATGATACTTTTAATAGATAGATAAAAAGCTTTTGAAAATTTAAGATCCATTTGTGATTAAAAATCTCCACAAAGTAGGAATAGAGGGAATATAACTCAGTATAACAAAGGCCATATATGACAAGCCCATAGGTAAAATCATAGTCAACTGTGAAAAGCTGAAATAAATTTCCTCTAAGATTAGGAACAAGACAGATGCCCACTATTGCCACTTTAATTCACCATAGTATTGTAAGTCTTATCCAGAATAATCAGGCAAGAAAAATTAAACAAAACAAAGCAAACAAAAAAACAGGAATCCATATTGGAAAGGAAGAAGAAAAACTGTCAGTTTTTAGATGACATAATATTATGTATAGAAAATACTCAAGACATTATGTAAAAAAAAAAAAAAATAGAACTCATGAATGAATTCAGTAAAGTTGCAACATAACAAAATTAATATATAGAAATGTGTTGCATTTCTATACATTAACAATGAACTATAAGAAAGATGAATTAAGAATGCAATCCCATTTACAATTGTCTCAAAAAGAATAAAATAAGTAGGAGTAAATCTAACTAAGTGGGTAAAATACCTGTACATGGAAAGCTTTAAGGCAATGATGAAAGAAACTGAAGACAGAACTACCAAATGGAAATATGCATAGTGATCATGGATTAGAAGAAATAATATTGTTAAGATGGTCATAGTACCCAAGGCAATCTACAGATTTAACATAATCTTTATGAAAATACCAATGCAATTTTTCACAGAACTAGAACAAATAATTCTAAAATTTGTATGAAAAGACAATAGACTCCAAATAGTAAAATAATATTGAGAAAGAACAAAAATGGATGTATCATGCTTCCTGACTTCAAAGTACACTACAAAGGTACAATAATCAAAACACTATGATCCTGTCCTCAAAACAGGCACATAGATCAATGGAACAGAAGACAGAGCCCAGAAAAGAACAATATTTATATGTTCAATTAACCTATGACAAAAGAGGCAAGAATATACAATGGAGAAAAGACAACCTCTTCAATCAATGGTTTTGGGAAAACTGGTCAGCTACATTCAAAATAATTAAACTGGACTACTTTCTCATACCACATACAAAAATAAACTCAAAATGCATTAAAATGGGGGCTTCCCTGGTGGCGCAGTGATTGAGAGTGCGCCTGCTGATGCGGGGGACGCGGGTTCGTGCCCTGGTCCGGGAGGATCCCACATGCTGTGGAGCGGCTGGGC
>NW_006771698.1:0-239 GCF_000442215.2 Lipotes vexillifer
ACCATAAAGACACTTAAAATAAATAAAAGTCAATCAGCCCTTCATATTCGTGGGTTCTACAACGATGAATTCAAACAATTATGGATATAAGATATTGCAGAAAACAATTCCAAAGGTTCCGAAGTGTAAATACTGAATTTCACTTCCAGTTAGTTCTTTAGATAGCGTCTACAATTTATTAGGTATTATGACTAACCTAGAGATAATTTAAAGTATACAGGAGAATGTGCACGTACGAT
>NW_006771699.1:0-214 GCF_000442215.2 Lipotes vexillifer
TGTATAGTATCATGTCATCTGCAAACAGTGACAGCTTTACTTCTTCATTTCTGATTTGGATTCTTTTTATTTCTTTTTCTTTTCTGATGGCTCTGGCTAGAACTTCCAAAACTATGTTGAATAAGAGTGGTGAGAGTGGGCAACCTTGTCTTATTTCTGATCTTACTGGATATGGTTTCAGTTTTTCACCATTGAGGATGATGTTGGCTGTGGG
>NW_006771700.1:0-535 GCF_000442215.2 Lipotes vexillifer
CCGTGTCCCCTGCATCGGCAGGCGGACTCTCAACCACTGCGCCACCAGGGAAGCCCGAGGGTTAGGCTTTTTGTCCAGATTCATGTCCTCCCAAGTGGTTCCCCACAGGTGGCACCCAGTGCTCTTCCCAGAACTCTGTGCACAATAGGTCCCCTCTGAGGTCATGCTTTCTGGGGAACGAGAGAGAGGGGTGATGAGCCATAGCCCCTCCCATTGCCATGAACATCTCCCTGGCCACCTCCACGCCCACCGAACCCCACACTCATCTGCTCGGACCCACATACTGCACTATTTCAACCACTGCAGATACCTCTTCTGTCTCCTTTCCAAGGGAAATAACGTTATTTAAATAAAGCCCTTTAAATTTTAAAGAGCTGGGATGGACTTCCCTGGTGGCGCAGTGGTTAAGAATTCGCCTGCCAGTGCAGGGACACGGGTTCGATCCCTCGTCCAGTAAGATTCCACATGCCGTGGAGCAACTAAGCCCGTGTGCCACAACTACTGAGCCCATGTGCCACAACTACTGAAGCCCACG
>NW_006771701.1:0-38042 GCF_000442215.2 Lipotes vexillifer
AGCCTGTGCTCCGCAACGGGAGAGGCCACAACAGTGAGAGGCCTGCATACCACACACACACACTAAAAAACAGTCTAGGTCAGTTAAAGGATGAAAGGGAAAAAGAAAAACATCACACCAGAATCCTCCTATCTTGTGCTTTTGCACAATTCAAGTCCCCTCTGTACCACATGCTACCATGGACATCAGCAATGAAGGGGAGCAGAATATGTCACCCTATAATATGCTGCTTTGGCATATTGATTATTTTGAATTAAAGTCACTTAAGAAACAGTCAGTGCAAGGACACTCTGACCCTCCTTTGTCCTCCTGAAAGCAGGAAATAAATCTCCCACGTCAAAGCTACCCTCCCTGTACCAGGAGGGTACAAGACATCCTTATCGCCAAAGACAGGCAATTTAGGGACAAGAAAGGCTATGTAAGCAAATCTTTTCTTTCGTCACTAATTTGCTAACCCCAAGCCCAAACCACTTTGTCTTGCCAATTCTTTGCAAATTTGTTTCTGTGTCTAAAAGGGATAAAAGCTGCCTACTTTGGTCACTTCTTTGAGTCTCATATTTTTATGAGTTCCTGTACATAGGAATTAAATTTGTTTTCTCTACTGTTAATCTGTCTTATGTCAATTTAATTATTAGACCAGCCAAAGAACCTAGAAGGGAAGAAGGGAAAGGTTTTCCTTGCCTGTAGCATCATATAGCTGGGATTCAAAACACTGGGAGGAGATGAGGTTTATCAAGAAAAGCATGTGGACTGGGGAAAAGAAACGAGGCTCTGAAATAGAGCCCTGAGATTGCTGGCATTTAGCAGAGGAAGAAGGGCTTGTATGAAACAGAATGGAAAAGCAGTTGGAGAGGGCGGAGGAAGATGAGGACAGTGTTATAAAAACCACAAGAAATAATCATTTCAAGGAAGCAGCTGTGAGTAACCTGAAACCCCAAAAGATTTGGTGTCAGTGAACCTTTGGTGTGCCAGAATGTAGGTTCGGTGTGGCTCCATCTTCTAACATTTGAGAAAAGCCAGAAATCCCAGTGAAGTCTTATTTTAAACACTGTTCAAGTCAAAATAGATGTGACAACAAAAGCCTCCAGTCTGCAACCTCTGAGCTGGCAGACCCTTACCTCCACCTGTCTAGGTGGAGAGACTTCATTTTCAAGGGACCACTTGCCAAAATCCAGTTCTAGATCTATTAGGGACACTGAAGGCCGCCTCCAACTGTTGAGATTTTCTGATGGCTTAATGTCTCAGATGATGATTATGTGGCTTTCCAAATACTATAGATGATTGGCTTAGTCAAGTAAGTCAATGGAAAAATGTGCCTCATCCATTCACCTTCCTACAGTTCTGATGTCAACCATGGAGTCACCAGTTCAGACCTTGCCTCCATCAACTGCTCTGGCCAGAATGCTGACTCAGCTTCACCTCAGCGTCTTCCTTCTGCTGTTCCTGGGAGTTCCCCATCTCCAGGAGCCCCATCAGAGTCACATACCCACCTAGCCTAGGATACCTTTAGAAGCCTCTGCTCAGCTCAGTGGTGATTCCCTCAAGCTCCAGCAACACTAAGAGAACTGATCTAGGTCAGCTTCCCGCTCACAGGCAGTGTGATGACTAATGCCCTCCTTGCAGACCTGATAATAAAAAGAACCGCCACTTTTTTTTTAAAAACATCTTTATTGGGGTATAATTGCTTTACAATGGTGTGTTAGTTTCTGCTGTATAACAAAGTGAATCAGCTATATATATACATATATCCCCATATCCCCTCCCTCTTGCGTCTCCCTCCCTCCCACCCTCCCTATCCCACCCCTCTAGGTGGTCACAAAGCACCGAGCTGAAATCCTCACTAGGTATTAACATATAGTGGGCACTCAATAGAGGTGATTCCTTATACATTTGGCAACATTGTGAAATGTCTGTAATTTCGTTTTATAGATAAGGAAAAATAAAATTCAGCAAAGTTAACTGGTTTGCCCAAAGCCCCAAAGCCAGTTAGATGGATCTGGGACTTGAGCCTAGATTAATTAGATTTCTATTACACAGGTTGCCTTTCCTATCTCTGTACAATGATCCATTTGAACCAAGTGTAATATGGCTGCCAAACAAGGCTGACTTAGAGATCCTTGTAAACAATGTTTTACTGCCAACCAGCCAGCCACCAAAAGGATCTGGGAATTGAAGGTATTTTGCACTTACTGAAGGGGTGGGAATAGAAGAAGGCACTGCTTACAGATTCAGGCGTTATGGTCTCTGAGCTAGAGGATATTTATAAGAAACCCTTCAAAATGGTAGACAGGAGAGAGAGTTCTCCCTCTTTCCAAGGCAACTACTCGTTTCTCTAATCATTGGCTTAAACATTTTGTCTTCTCTAGTCAGAATGGCCAGAACAAGGAGACATCTATAAACCACAAAGGAAATTAATACAAGTGTGTTTCACCAGCTCATCACTGGACCAGGACCCCCTTGAGAAAACAGAAAAGTCTGGCCTATTCACCTTTGTCTCACTTACACCAGTACCTGGCTCTTGAAAGGTACTCACTAAACACTTGTGGAGAACTAAATGAAATACTTTGTCGATGAAAAAATTAATCAGTCAATCTAAGAGAAAGAAATGTAAAATTTTATTCGAGTCAAATTGAAGATTATAACCCAGGAACAGCTCAGAGAACTGTTCTGCCCATTAGAAGTCAAAACACTGTTATATAAGTTTGAGACAGAGGGTTATCCATTAAATGGTATATTATTGACAGTTTACACAATCTAGCGGGTAGTGGGTTCTGGGTCATTGTGGCCCCTTACAAGATTAGAAGGGGAATGTTATCTTCTAAGGAGCTGTCTTGTCGATGCTAGGAGAATGTTGCTCTTTATGGTTGAGCAGATATTTCTGCCAGTGGGGAGGTTTGGTCAATGCATAATGCAGGTACACAATGCACAGTAGAGGGGAAAGAGGAGGCCAAAGGGCAGAGAAATCATTTTATGTTTAAATTTTTCCTGTCTTGCCATAAAATATGAATTTCACAGTCTGGCTCTGAACTAGTGAATGTGGGTTTTTTTGGTTTTTTGTTTTGGGTTTTTTTGGTGGTGTTGTTTGGTTTTGTTTTGTTTTGGTCAGTTCCAAAAATCACATTCATCCTGAAAGAGCTAGGATTTGCAATCACTGAGAAATGTCAAAGAAATGCTGTACCAGCTTTGAAGAGAGTTGTATAAAGATAATCCTAAAAATATTTTTTGCTGGAAGTAGACGTTGAAGAGAACAGGTAGTGGTCTCAGAGCTTTAGAGCCAAAAGATCTTTGTGATCATCATATCGCTGATTCTCATCCTTGGACAGAAAAGAAACAGAAGCCAGAGGTGGGAAGTGACTTGACCAAGGTCACACATATCTAGGACTGATGTTGCCTTTAGGATGCAGGAAGGTTCTGGTTCTTCTGTTTCAATAACATTCCACATGCTTTATAGCCTCAGTATATTCATTCCTTTGCAAGTTAACATTCAGCCAGTAAGATAATTACTAACTTCAACTCTGCCCCTGAGGTGCCTTTGCAAAACTCCAGGGCTCCACTGAACACAGTTTGAAAACTACCAACTTAGATAATTTATCGCTTGTTATTTAAACTTTTAGCGCATTCAAGCTAAAATGCCTTTTAATTCCCTGAAAACTGGCTATTCTCATTGGCAGCATTTATTCTTCTCTTCCTTTCCTGATGAATAAACCCATTAATGAAAGAATGTGTTGTATACTTTCTTTTGTGCTGTTATCCATCTGAATTAACATGTGTGTGGGCAGAGCTTAAGTGGTGAGACCAAGATCCTCTGCTGGGAGGACCCTCTTGTGGGTCTCAAACCCAAGGGGGCCCAGGCTTGCTTTGCGGTGATGGCACAACGGTGCTCTTTAGACCTGAATCGCTGAGTCTGAAATTTCTAAGTTTGAAATTCTGAGTAAGACAGAGAGCTGCAGGAAAGAATGATAAACAACCTGATTATCTCTATATTGGTAAAGCAGTGAGAGAATTCTAGACTAATGAAGCCAGAGACATCTCATTTTAAGCCAGTATTTTCTGTAAAACTTCCTAATAGCTTGTAATAACAAGGATCATTTATTGGATGTTTACCCCATGCTTAGAATTTACAAAACCATATGAGACAAGTACCATTATAATTCTCATTTTACCAGTGAGAAAACTGAGGCTTAGCAGTTGGAGTTCTTAAGTCAAAGAAACACACTCTGGCTAAATAAAGCAGAGTTGGGGTGGAGAGATACTGGAGAGGAGAGATATCTTGAAGGGTTTTAGTGGTGACACCAAGGGGAGCTGGGGGAGGGAAGATTTTCTCAATCTTTATTGTGTAGGATGTGGAAGTTGAGTATAGACTCTGGAGCCAGACTGCTGAGATTAGAATCCTGGCTCCACCCCTTACTCTATGTGACCTTGAACTGGGTCTCTCAGTTTCCCCATCTGTAAAGTGGGTATAATAATAGAACCTATTTCAAAGAACAGCTGTGTTTAAAAGCAGTTAGCTCAGTGCCATACTCACTGTGGGATCTCAACATGATAGTTATCATCAGCTAATGTATAAAGTGCTATGTACTGGGTTAGCCAAAAAGTTTGTTTGGGTTTTTCATAACATCTTACAGAAAAACCTGAACAAAGTTTTTGGCCACCCCAATAAATGTGCTTTCAAGTCCCCTCCTTGCATCAGCCTCTCTCCCAGCAGATTGCTGCCCTTGAATTCCACCTATAAACTCTAACTGTATTAATCAGTTCTGGTCATCACTAGTGGCAGCTGTGGCCCAGTGATAGGTCCTTCAACCTCTGATTGGTCCAGGCAGAGATGTAGGGAGAGCATCCCACCAAGGGAAACAGACCTAATCATCTCAATCTCTCAAAAAACACCAGAAAATATTCCTTGAAATCATAAGGATCTTTCAAAAGACAAGTAGTTGGAGGATAAACAATAAGGAATGGCCTGGATTGTTTATACAGATCTCCTGTGCCTGGAGACTGGAGTCATAAATGGAATCCTGGCATGAAACAAAGTACACACGAGGGAAGGCTTGAACTGGGGACGTCAGCTTTTGTTCTCCAGTGTAGTTGCTACACCACAAATCCCCAGGAGCAGGCCTGCCAAGCAGGGACACTCACTAGCTCTCCAACGCAGTCCCTAAGGCTGCCTCCTAATAAGTCTGGAAGAGATAAACAGGGTGACCGCCCAAGCAACTGCATTATAGGGGAGAACCTCCACCATGTAGACAGGGTGGTATGACCACTGCCAGAGTGTCTGAGCTGCAGAGTGCTGGCCTCTTTGCACAAGCTCTAAAACCAGAGAAAGAGTCCAAATTTGCCAAAGAGCTATATGGGAACAGAGGAAGAAGAGACTTTAAAAAAAGATAATTATTCTAATAAAACACTAAATTTACAAGGAAAAAAAAAAACAAAGGTACTTTCCTAGGAATTCTAATCTCACCATCAAAAAAGGACATTGCACAACTCATCTCCCCGGAAAAGGTAGGGGAAAGCATCTCCCTGGCATAGCCTTGGGCCTTACAGATTCAGATTGGGACATCATTTTTCCTTGGCTCATGAGAGCTGCATCTTTTTTGTTTTTGTTCCTAAATTTCCTCTTACATAAAAGAACCAAAATTCCTTCTTGAAGCCTCTGGTTCCCAGAACTTGCTTAGGAAGAATCTGATGTTATAAATGCAGAACCACTTGCTTGCTTCATGACCTTGGCAAGTCACCAAACTTTTCTGAGACTTGGTTTCTCCTCTATAGAGTCCTGGCTTTCTCTGCCTAACATGCCTTCCTCCATTTTCTCTGTTAGGTGTGCTCCATCTCACAAACCATGGCGTTGCCGCTTTAGAAATAAAAGCTCTCTGATACAGTCTTGCTTCTGCAGCCTCTCTTGCAGCCATGGGTGAACTTATAGTTTAAATTCTGTGAGTTGAAGCTTTGAATTCAAGGCAGGATCTACCTGGAATCTGTTCACATGAGAGTGGTGTCAGCCATTAAGTTCAGTCTCTGGAGACACAGTGACAACAACTGGGCCAAGGGATGCTGGGGAAAGTGATGATGCTGGGAGGTCTATGCCCAGTATGTGTGTGTGTGTGGCGGGGGGAACACACATTTTCTACTCCATGTGTTTCCATGGGGAGAAGCCTCCCTAAGGTAACACCGGTCTTGCCTCTCCATGTCACCAGATCACTGAATTGCGAGCCAACTTATCTATGGAAAACATGATTCCCAGTCTACTTTCTACTGTGTCTAAGCCTATGAGGGGAGAGGTGTGTGGTTGGAGGGAAGTCTGGGTTTTCCTGCTGTGCCAGTCCTGGGGCAGGTAATTCTGCCTAATTCTGAAATGAGGTGTTAGCATTCCCGTATTAGTCCTAAAATCCACCTGCTTTTTTAAAAACTTCAATTTATTTCAGAAGGAAACTTTATATGATCACTAATGGAAAAAGATTCTTCTTAACATTAAGCATGCATAAACTTTAAATACATGACTGTTAAAAATAAATATACTTGTCTACCACTTAAAATCATCTTCAGATCAGTGGTATGTGAGTTTTATTTTGGAAAACACTCCATTATGCTATACTGCCTCTTTTTTGTTTGTTTTTTAAATAGAAATAGGACATTTTTGTCCTGAGGTAAGAAATGATAGACTGCACAGAAATGAGCCTTAAACAATACCTATACAGTCACACCAAATTAATAGGTTCTTATGGCAATTATGCAAATTTCACTTTCTCTTTAATAATGCAGCTTTCTAGTTACTGTCAGAATTAGGTAGTGTGAATCCTCCAGCTTATTTTCAAGATTGTTTTGGTTATACTAGGTCCTTTGCATTTCCACATAAATTTTCGAATAACTTACTTCAAAAAACAAGTCTGATGAGGTTTTGATTGGGATTGTACTGAATTTAGAGATGAAATTTTGGGAAAATGGACATTTTTAATAACATTGGGTCATCTTTTCTATGAACATGGCATATCTGCCCATTTAATTAGGTCTTTAATTTCTCTCAGCAATATTTTGTAGTTTTTAGTGTAAAGTTTTTGCATTTCTTTGATTAAATTTATTCCTATTTTGTGTTTATGATATAAAATTGTCTTAAAGTTTTATTTACATTTTAAAAATTAATGTTATATATTGGTGCTAATATGTAGACATATGATTGATTTTTGTATAGTTCTTATATCCTAGAGCCTTGTTAGATTCACCTTTTAGTTCTAGTAACTTTTTGTACATTCCATAGGAATTTTTATGTAAACATTCATGCTGTCTGTGAAAAAATGACAACTTTTCCCTTTCCAATCTTTGTGACTGTATTTCACTGGCCATATAAAACTGGCTAGTATCTCCAGTACAATGTTGAATAGAGGCCGTGAGAGTTGATATTATTGCCTTGTTCATGAAATCAGGGAGAAAGTACTCAATATTTCATTATTATATGTGATGTTAGTTTTTTTGTTGTTGTTGTTGTTTTGCGGTACGCGGGCCTCTCACTGTTGTGGCCTCTCCTGTTGCAGAGCACAGGCTCCGAACGCGCAGGCTCAGCGGCCATGGCTCACGGGCCCAGCCACTCCACGGCGTGTGGGATCTTCCCTGACCGGGGCACGAACCCGTGTCCCCCGCATCGGCAGGCGGACTCTCAACCACTGCACCACCAGGGAAGCCTTGATGTTAGTTTTTTTTAAGAGAGGCCCTTTTTCAGGTTGAGTAACTTCTCTCTATTTCTAATTTGCTGAGAATTGTATTGTGAATAGCTGCTGAATTTTGTCAAATGCTTTTAATGCTATTTAAATGATCATGTGGTTTTTCTCTTATATTATTAATGGTGAATTACACTGATTGATTTTTGAATATTAAACCAACCTTGTATTCCAGGGATAAACCTCATGTGATAATGATGTATTTTTCTTTTTGAATTTGACTTATTAATATTTTGATAAGACTTTTTGTGTCACTATTCATGAGAGATATGCTTTTTTTCTTTTCTTGTATTGTCTTTAACAAACTTTTGTGTTGGGATTATTTTGCCCTCAAAACAAGTTAGGAATATTCCCTCTTCTAATTTTGGAAAGAATTTAAGATTGGTGTTATATCTTCCTTAACTGTTTGCTTGATAGAATTTACTAGTGAAACTGTTTGGATCTGGAATCCTTTTTGTGGAAAGGTTTTAATAACAAATTCAATTAAAATAACAGATATATGGATATTCAGAGTTTCCATTTCTTCTTTTGTCAGTTTTGGTGAGCTGTTTTTCAAGGAATTTGTGCATTTTATTTAAGTTGTCAAGTTTACTGACAGTTGTGTACCATAATCGCTTATTATTCTGTTACTGTCTGTAAAATCTGTAACGATACTCCCTCTTTCATTTTCAGTATTGATAAATTGTTTCCTTTTTTTCTGTATCAGTCTCGCTAGGGGCTTAGCAATTTTATTAAATTTTTCCATTAACAAATTTTGGGTTTTGTTAAATTTCACAGCTTTTTTCTGTTTGATTTCTGTTCTTATCTTGGTCTCATCTCTTCCACATCTTTTGAGTTTATTTATTTTTTTAGTTTCTTAAGGTGGAAACTTAGGTTATTGGTTTTAAACATTTCCCTTTCAGTTTCTGCCCGCTTTTGGTTTTTCTCTGGTGCCTTTGAAACAACTAGGTAAAATATTTTGTCCATAGTGTATAAGTGTTATCTTCAGAATAGCCATTCAGTATAAGCCCTTCTGCCATTGCTGAAACTGGAACCCAGTTTTGTTTTGTTTTTTAATTTTTGGCTGCACATGGGCTTCTAGTTGCAGCGAGCAGGGGCTACTCTTCATTGCACTGCACTGGCTTCTCATTGCAGTGGCATCTCTTGTTGCAGAGCGTGGGCTCTAGGTGCATGGACTTCAGTAGTTGTGGCTCACAGGCTCTAGAGGGCAGGCTCAGTAGTTGTGGTGCATGGGCTTAGTTGCTCCGTGGTATGTGGGATCTTTCCGGACCAGGGATCGAACCTGTGTCCCCTGCATTGGCAGGTGGATTCTTAATCGCTGTACCACCAGGGAAGTCCCTGGAACTCAGTTTTAAGCTTCAAAATCTTAGGTAAGTATTCTAACCCATGTGTCAACTTCCTCATCTGTAAAGTGGGGGTGATTTAACATACCTTAGAAGATTGTCATGGAAAGCAAATGAGATGATGCATATGAAAACATTTTTGAAAGAATAAACATGATATATAAATTATATTATCATTAATGCAACATAAAGTTAATAAAAATAAACTCCCATGGCATGCACTTGTATTTCCACTAAAAGTTAAGACACAATACCAAGTCTTCTAATTTTCATAGCCTGGTAGATGAGGAAGATATTCCTTTATCCTTTTCCAATATATTCTAACTAACCTGGTAATTATATGCAGCTTCATAGCCAACGGATATTGAAGGTCTATCATGTATATATTAGGCACGTTTATGTGCACTATCTTATTCAATTTCTCACAGAAATAGTGCCCTCCAATTTATCAACATGTGACAATAACTAAAAATTTTTCACACCTTGATTCTCCTCTTAAGAATCTTAATGAAATCAGAGAAGGCACCTAGATTTATGTGCAAATTGCTTATTGCACCTTTACCAATAACAAAAAAAGTATAACCAAAATAAATGTGTATAAAGGATTTGTTAAATTATGATGCATACATATAATGTAATACTATTCAGCTGTGAAAAAATTCAGATTATTTTATCACATGGGAAAATGTATATAATATTAAGTGTAAAGTATAAGATTACTATTTAAACATGATTACAATTTTGTTCAAAAATAGGAATTAGAAAAAAGTAGCCAAAAGGAAATATACCAGCAGAAGCAAGAAGAACTACAAGCCTGCAGCCTGTGGAAAGAAAACACATTCACAGCAAGATAGACAAGATGAAAAGGCAGAGGCCTATATACCAGATGAAGGAACAAGATAAAACCCCAGAAAAACAACTAAATGAAGGGGAGATAGGCAACCTTCCAGAAAAAGAATTCAGAATAATGGTAGTGAAGATGACCCAGGATCTCGGAAAACCCATGGAGGCAAAGATCAAGAAGATGCAAGAAATGTTTAACAAAGATCTAGAAGAATTAAAGAACAAACAAACAGAGATGGACAATACAATACCTGAAATGAAAACTACACTAGAAGGAATCAATAGCAGAATAACTGAGGCAGAAAAACGGATAAGTGACCTGGAAGACAGAATGGTGGAATTCACTGCTGTGGAAAAGAATAAAGAAAAAAGAAGCAAAAGAAGTGAAGACAGCCTAAGAGACCCCTGGGACAATATTAAATGCATCAACATTCACATTATAGGGGTCCCAGAAGGAGAAGAGAGAGACGAAGGACCAGAGAAAAGATATGAAGAGACTATAGTCAAAAACTTCCCTAACATGGGAAAGGAAATAGCCACCCAGGTCCAGGAAGCACAGCAAGTCCCATACATGATAAACCCAAGGAGAAACATGCCGAGAAACATATCAAATTGGCAAAAATTAAAGACAAAGAAAAATTATTGAAAGCAGCAAGGGAAAAAAGACAAATAATACACAAGGGAACTCCCATAAGGTTAACAGCTGATTTCTCAGCAGAAACTCTACAAGCCAGAAGGGAGTGGCATGATATACTTAAAGTGATGAAAGGGAAGAAACTACAACCAAGTTTACTCTACCCATCAAGGATCTCATTCAGATTTGATGGAGAAATCAAAAGTTTTACAGATAAGCAAAAGATAAGAGAATTCAGCACTACCAAACAGCTCTACAACAAATGCTAAAGGAACTTCTCTAAGTGGGAAACACAAGGGAAGAAAAGGACCTACAAAAACAAACCCAAAACAATTAAGAGAATGGTCACAGGAACATACATATCGATAATTACCTTAAATGTGAATGGATTAAATGCTCCAACCAAAACACACAGGCTTGCTGAATGGATACAAAAACAAGACCCATATATATGCTGTCTACAAGAGACCCATTTCAGACCTAGGGACACATACAAATTGAGAGTGAGGGGATGGAAAAGGATATTCCATGCAAATGGAAATCAGAAGAAAGCTGGAGTAGCTATATTCATATGAGATAAAACAGACATTAAAGTAAAGAATGTTATAAGAGACAAGGAAGGGCACTACATAATGATCAAGAGATCAATCCAAGAAGAAGATACAACAATTATAAATATATACACATCCAACATAGGAGCACCTCAATACATAAAGCAACTGCTAACAGCTATAAAATAGGAAATCAAAAGTAACACAATAATAATGGGGCACTGTAACACCTCACTTACACCAATGGACAGATCATCCAAAATGAAAATAAATAAGGAAACAGAAGCTTTAAATGACACAACAGACCAGATAGATTTAATTGATATTTATAGGACATTCCATCCAAAAACAGCAGATTACACTTTCTTCTCAAGGGCACATGGAACATTCTCCAGGATAGATCACATCTTGGGTCACAAATCAAGCCTCAGTAAATTTAAGAAAATTGAAATTATGTCAAGCATCTTTTCTGAC
The DNA here is from genome assembly GCF_000442215.2 of Lipotes vexillifer. NCBI lineage: Eukaryota > Metazoa > Chordata > Mammalia > Artiodactyla > Lipotidae > Lipotes > Lipotes vexillifer. The sequence goes on from NW_006771701.1 coordinate 11,549, forward strand.
CACAACGCTATGAGATTAGAAATGAATTACAGGGAAAAAAATGTAAAAAACACAAACACAAGGAGGCTAAACAGTATGTTACTAAATAACCAAGAGATCACTGAAGAAATCAAAGAGGAAATTAAAAAACACCTAGAGACAAATAACAATGAAAACAGGACGATCCAAAACATATGGGATGCAGCAAAAGCAATTCTAAGAGGGAAGTTTATAGCTATACAAGCCTACCTCAAGAAACAAGAAAAATCTCAAGTAAACAATCTAACCGTAAACCTAAAGCAACTAGAGAAAGAAGAACAAACAAAACCCAAAGTTAGCAGAAGGAAAGAAATCATAAAGATCAGAGCAGAAATAAATGAAATAGAAACAAAGAAAAGAATAGCAAAGATCAATAAAACTAAAAGCTGGTTCTTTGAGAAGATGAACAAAATTGATAAACCATTAGCCAGACTCATCAAGAAAAACAGGGAGAAGACTCAAATCAATAAAATTAGAAATGAAAAAGGAAAAGTTACAACAGACACCACAGAAATACAAAGCATCCTAAGAGATTACTACAAGCAACTTATGCCAATAAAATGGACAACCTGGAAGAAATGGACAAATTCTTAGAAAGGTATAACCTTCCGAGACTGAACCAGGAAGAAACAGAAAATATGAACAGACCAATCACAAGTAATGAAATTGAAATTGTGATTAAAAATGTTCCAACAAACAAAAGTCCAGGACTAGGTGGCTTCACAGGTGAGTTCTATAAAACATTTAGAGAAGAGCTAACACCCATCTTCTCAAACTCTTCCAAAAAATTGCAGAGGAAGGAACACTCCCAAACTCATTCTATGAGGCCACCAGCATGCTGATTCCAAAACCGGACAAAGATACTACAAAAAAAGAAAATTACAGACCAATATCACTGATGAATATCGGTTCAAAAACCCTCAACAAAATACTAGCAAACAGAAACCAACAACACATTAAAAGGATCGTACACCACGATCAAGTGGGATTTATCCCAGGGATGCAAGGATTCTTCAGTATATGCAAATCAATCAATGTGATACACCATATTAACAAATTGAAGAATAAAACCCAGATGATCATCTCAATAGATGCAGAAAAAGCTTTTGACAATATTCAACACCCATTTATGATAAAAACTCTCCAGAAAGTGGGCATAGAAGGAAACTACCTCAACATGATAAAGGCCATATACGACAAACCCACAGCAAACATCATTCTCAATGGTGGAAAACTCAAAGAATGAAAGAATGCTCAACATCATTAATCATTAGAGAAATGCAAATCAAAACTACAATGAGATATCATCTCACACCGTTCAGAATGGCCATTATCAAAAAATCTGGAAAAAATAAATGCTGGAGAGTGTGTGGAGAAAAGGGAACACTCTTGCACTGTTGGTGGGAATGTAAATTGATACAGCCACCATGGAGAACAGTATGGAGGTTCCTTAAAAAACTACAAATAGAACTACCATATGACCCAGCAATCCCACTACTGGGCATATATCCTGAGAAAACCATAATTCAAAAAGAGTCATGTACCAAAATGTTCATTGCAGCTCTATTTACAATAGCCTGGAGGTGGAAACAACCTAAGTGCCCATCATCGGATAAATGGATAAAGAAGATGTGGCACATATATAGAATGGAATATGACTCAGCCATAAAAAGAAACGAAATTGAGCTATTTGCAATGAGGTGGATAGACCTAGAGTCTGTCATACAGAGTGAAGTCAGAAAGAGAAAGACAAATACCATATGCTAACACATATATATGGAATTTAAGAAAAAAAAGTCATGAGGAACCTAGGGGTAAGACAGGAATAAAGACACAGACCTACTAGAGAATTGACATTAGGATATGGGGAGGGGGAAGGGTAAGCTGTGACAAAGTGAGAGAGAGGCATGGACATATATACGCTACCAAATGTAAGGTAGATAGCTAGTGGGAAGCAGCCGCATAGCACAGGGAGATCAGCTCAGTGCTTTGTGACCACCTAGAGGGGTGGGATAGGGAGGGTGGGAGGGAGGGAGATGCAAGAGGGAAGAGATATGGGAACATATGTATATGTATAACTGATTCACTTTGTTATAAAGCAGAAACTAACACACCATTATAGAGCAATTATACTCCAATAAAGATGTAAAAAAAACAAAAAAAGAAAAAGAAAAACTGAAAGAATTTCCTCTAAGATCAGGAACAAGACAAGGATGTCCACTCTCACCACTATTATTCAACACAGTTTGGAAGTCCTAGCCACGGCAATCAGAGAAGAAAAAGAAATAAAAGGAATACAAATTGGAAAAGAAGTAAAACTGTCACTGTTTGCAGATGACATGATACTACACATAGAGAATCCTAAAAATGGCCACCAGAAAACTACTAGAGCTAATCAATGAATTTGGTAAAGTTGCAGGATACAAAATTAATGCACAGAAATCTCTTGCAGTCCTATACACTAATGATGAAAAATCTTAAACAGAAATTATGGAAACACTCCCATTTACCACTGCAACTAAAAGAATAATATACCTAGGAATAAACGTACCTAAGGAGACAAAAGACCTGTATGCAGGAAACTATAAGACACTGATGAAAGAAATTAAAGATGACACCAACAGATGAAGAGATATACCATGTTCTCGGATTGGAAGAATCAATATTGTGAAAATAAGTCTACCACCCAAAGCAAGCTACAGATTCAATGCAATCCCTATCAAATTACCAATGGCATGTGTTATAGAAGTAGAATAAATCATCTTCAAATTTGTATGGAGACACAAAAGACCCCAAATAGCCAAAGCAGTCTTGAGAGAAAACAGCAGAGCTGGAGGACTCAGACTCCCTGACTTCAGACTACAAAGCTACAGTAATCAAGACAATATGCTACTCGCACAAAAACAGCAACATACATCAACAGAACAAGATAGAAAGCCCAGAGATAAACCCACGCACCTATGGTCAACTAATCTATGACAAAGGAGGCAAAGATATACAATGGAGAAAAGAAAGTCTCTTCAATAAGTGGTGCTGGGAAAACTGGACAGCTGCATGTAAAAGAATGAAATTAGAACACTCCCTAACACCATACACAAAAATATACTCAAAATGGATTCAAGACCTAAATGTAAGACCAGACGCTATAAAACTCTTAGAGGAAAACATGGGAAGAACACTCTTTGACATAAATCACAGCAAGATCTTTTTTGACCCACCTCCTAGAGTAATGGAAATAAAAACAAAAATAAACAAATGGGACCTAATGAAACTTAAAAGCTTTTGCGCACCAAAGGAAACCATAAACAAGACGCAAAGACCACCCTCAGAATGGGAGAAAATATTTGCAAACGGATCAATAGACAAAGGATTAATCTCCAAAATATATAAACAGCTCATGCAGCTCAATATTAAAGAAACAAACAACCCAATCCAAAAATGGGCAGACGACTTAAATAGACATTTTTCCAAAGAAGACATACAGATGGCCAAGAAGCACATAAAAAGCTGCTCAACGTCACTAATTATTAGAGAAATGCAAATCAAAACTACAATGAGGTATCACCTCACATGGGTTAGAATGGGCATCATCAGAAAATCTACAAACAGCAAATGCTGGAGAGGGTGTGGAGGAAAGGGAACCCTCTTGCACTGTTGGTGGGAATGTAAATTGATACAGCCACTATGGAGAACAGTATGGAGGTTCCTTAAAAAACTAAAAATGGAATTACCATATGATCCAGCAATCCCACTACTGGGCATATACCCAGAGAAAACCATAATTCAAAAAGACAGATGCACCCCAATGTTCACTGCAGCACTATTTACAATAGCCAGGTCATGGAATCAACCTAAATGCCCATCGACAGAAAAATGGATAAAGAAGTCGTGGTACATATATACAATGGAATATTACTCAGCCATAAAAAGGACCGAAATTGAGTCATTTGTGAGATGTGGATGGATCTAGAGACTGTCATACAGAGTGAAGTAAGTCAGAAAGAGAAAAACAAATATCGCATATTAATGCATGTATGTGGAACCTAGAAAATTCGTACCAATGAACCAGTTTGCAGGGCACAAGTTGAGATACAGATCTAGAGATCAAACGTATGGACACCAAGGTGGGAAAGCTGCAGGTGGATGGGGATGGTGGTGTGATGAATTGGGCTATTTGGATTGACATGTATACACTGATGTGTATAAAATTGATGACTGATAAGAACCTGCAGTATAAAACAAACAAACAATCAAAAAAAGGAAATATACCAAAATGTTAATAATGATTATCTCTGGAGTGATACAATTAGGGATGAGTCTTTCTTCACATTCTTTGCCGAGGTTCTAAATTATTCACAGGAATGTACGATTTTGGCTTTCAGTTTCTCTTTCGGATGCAGAGACACTCTGAATTGGGTTAATCTTAATCAATTCAGTAAACAGTCTCCTCATTGGTCCATGCATAGCCATTATTTATTCATTTGTTTATTACAGTGTAGTAAGTACTCATATACACAATGCTAAATCTAAAAGCTAATAGGACTAAAATAAAAATTTGCATCTAGGCATGAATCTTCTCCTATCCCACTCACTACTTTTCTTTACTCAAGATAACCACTTCCCCAAATCTCATAATTCCCTTCTTTTCCTTTTAATAAAGTTGTATATGGATACATGCTTCTGTAAAGCTATATAAGCCATATATTTTTTTATCTTGGTGGCTTCAACGTTAAGAGCGTAGTATGTTATATATTATCTCCTAGGACTTTATCCACTTAATACTGCTGAAATTCATCTGTATTGATGCGTATGCCACTGGAGATCATTTATTTTGATTACTATGTAATATTCTATTGTGCAACTATATTACTGTTCTTTGTGTATTTTAGGTTATTTCCAGACTTTTCCTGTTATGAACAGTACTATGGATATTCTTGTACATGTCTTCCCAGTGTCCCTGTATACCAATTTGGATATAAACCTGTGAGTGGAAATGCTTGTCATAGGGTATGTGAAGCTTCAAACTGTTTTTCCAAAGTGGTCGCATCAGTCCATACATATTCCCACCAGCAGGGTATGAGATCCTATGAATCTGTATCCTTACCAGCATTTAGTATTGCCAGATGTATTGCTTTTATATTCAGGAAAAGGTTTCTAAAACAAAGAACAAAAACAAAACTGCCTTGCCCTCCCTTCCCCCAAACTCCAGGAAAGATTCGGGGCACAGGAAATGGTACATAAAACTATTCCTCCACTAACAGCTTTTTACCTTCTTCTAGCTCTAGAAACCCTCTTCTAGCAATGAGCTGGAAACAGTGTGGGGGTGTGAGAAGTAGGAAAACTGCGGAATTTTGTGTCATGAGGACTCTTTCCAGCAGATGGTGAAATTATTCTGAATAATTAGAATTAGAATTCTAATTAAAATTAGAAACCTCTTACTTTCTCTTTCTTTCTGTCTCTGTCTTTCCATCTCTTCCTTTCTCTCCTGAAATACAAAACACTGGACCAGACATATCATTTTTATTCTCTGCAGTATGTTTCTAAAATACTCACCTTGCAATCCTCTGCAAATATCAGAGAACTGACCTGCTATCTAGTGTTTTTTTTTTTCTTGGCTACAGAGTAAGAACCTGCCGGTTACACTAAGTGGGGTGAGGGGTTCCCTGAACAAGCACTGCAGAGAATGAGAAATTCAGAACCATAAGAATTGGAAAACCTATTTCAACAGCAGCACTGCTTGCCTCTCCTTTCAAAATTGAGTTCTAGTTTCTATCACTTTGCAGTAGCCTGTGACACGATACAGAACACGAGATGGACATGAGAATCTGTGATTTTGCCCATTGATTCTGAGAAAGGTAGGCAGCCCACTTTTAAATACACAGAAAGACAACCAGGATAAGCCTGAGGGCCAAACTGATTCTCAACCTGGAATTATCATTCAGCCTAAGAGGGCAGACCCCAGAGGCAGAGCTCCACAGCAGTTTTACAAGGTAAATCAGCCTGCCTCAGGACAGTGGTTTTCCAACTAGGTTTAGAAGGGTCCTCTCAGCGCTCTGGAGAAAGGAGAGTCAGGGAGGCAGTTAGAAACCTACTTTGAGATAGAAATAGAGTAGCTTCAAAAAGTCTTTAACATATTTGGTCAAAATCAATTTTCTTACGAAAAAAACAATTTTTTTTTTTTTGGCCATGCAGCCTACAGGATCTTAGTTCCCTGACTGAAATCAAACCTGTGCCCCCTGCAGTGGAAGCACAGAGCCCTAACCACTGGACTGCCAGGGAATTCCCAATAGTCCCCTATTTTAAAGAAAGTTGAGAGACCATTGACAATGTTTAGATCTTAAGGTCTAAGAGTAACAGAGGTATGGATCTGAAACACACTTTGGAACAGCAGAGTTATATGAGATGAAGTTAGATGTGGATTCTATGTTGCAGAAGGTAGGTCCATGTGATTTCAAAACCAGCCAAGTGGGAAATAAGGCTTTGACTCTTCTGATAAAAATTAAGGAGCTGAACATAAGACTCTTAATTCAACATGAGTAAAATTATTAGGGGGAAGGAATCTGTGCCACTTTTGTTCACCATTGTCTTGTGTGCCTAGCACAGTGCCTGGTACATAATGGGTGTTGAAAGACTTGAGAAAGGAAGAAAGAAAAAGGATGGAGGGAGGCATATCACGTGGGCAGGACCAAGAGTCTTTTTATAAAATAATTAAGATTTTTCCAAAAAATACACACACACACACACACACACACACACAGGAGAATCTCAAGTTTTTCACCAGAGAGCACAATGAAGAAAAATTCAGAATACTAATTAGCAAACATTTACCTCATCTACAGAAAAAGTCTAACATACCTGTCACACATCTCATTTTAAACAGCAATGGCTCCTTCCAGTAGAAATTGGTTGCGAAATAGTTACCGAGTCCAAGCTCATACTGCTCACCACATGACAGGCCAATAAATCGCAAGATAAATTGTTGGGGCAAGGAATAGTGACTTTATTCAGAAAGCCAGCAGACTGAGAAGATGGTGGACTTGTGTTCCAAAGAACCATCTTGCCTGAGCTAGAATTCAGGCTTCTTTTGTACTAAAAGGGGAGGAAGTAAAGCCAAACATTTCCTGGCCAGTCAGCCTCTGGAGGGGATGTTTCTTTGCTCTCTTCCTGCAGTCATTCACAGGAGGGCCTTGTCAGGATGTTTCATGTGAGCTAAATGATGGTATTTTAGCTTATGTTTTATGTTTTAGTCTAGGCAATCTGTTTTCCAATGTTCTTCCTCCTTATGGCAGCATTACTCACCTTCCGGGAATCCAATGCCGCTGCCCCAAAAGTGACATTTCGTTTTGCATCTTCCTCTGTCGCTCTTCCCTGTTGAACACTTCGAAAGCAACATCTACCCATTGAAAAGGGTTCATTCCAAATGCATCATCTAATCTTTGCAACTTTCTCCTGATATCTGAGGCACTTTGCCCAAAAAGGTCAAGTTTACCATTCTAATATTTTCAGGGGCCTCAGGATCTGCATTAGTATACTGTCTGTAGGCCTGATAAATCTTTTCCAAAAACTCAGAGGGGTCTTCATTTGTTTTTTTGCTGAATGTCTTGAATTTTGTTCAAACTCTTTTGCTTTGGTTCTGCTTTTTAAAGCCCTGCCAAGATGCACAAATAAGCAGTGCCCTAATAGTGGTGTTCCTCCCTCATTGGGGTCCCAATTTGTTTCAGCTGTGGGTACTGCCTAGTGGGCTTCAAGCGGAGAGGATCCTCCTGTAAGGAGGTTTGCAATCTTCCCAGTTAAACAAGTCTGAGAAACCCAGGTGGCTGGTCATTTGCATTTAGCCTCCCATGAGGTAAAAACATAAAGGAAATTGCTCTGCCCCAGAGCGGCTCCTGGCCCAAACTGGGTGCCTTGTCAGGTCTTAGATGGCAATACCAGACCAAATCCCTGTAACCCAGGAACTAACACAGGATTTTCTAATTGGTCCCTATAAGGAGGGGCAGTCCTGAGCCCCAGTGTCAGGAACTGGGGCTAGATACGAATGGAAGGTGGGGGAAGGAGTGGATGTATCAGAGAGGGTAAGACAGCTAGCCCAGGTGGAGGAATTAAGGTTTGAAGCAACATATCCTCACTTTCATTCCCTTCCTTTTCTTATTTTCCTTGCTGTAGTAACACAAATGCTAGCATATAAAGGACTTCGTCATCCTTCCCCACTTCTTCAGAAAATAGCTATAGAGTCATTCAAAAGCCACCGTAAAACCATAAATAGCAATTGATCATCTCTAACCATTAAAAGGATGCCCTTTTGCCTTGGCATCAACCAACCAGGCTGAATTCTGGGCTAGGGCTTTTTCTTTTTTGTTCCTTTCCCCCATCTGGCGTCAGTAAAAGTTTTAAATATCACAAAACTGATTTGGTTGTAAATGGAGAAACAGTACCAAACAAATTGAAATGAACAACCCAAAGAACAAAACAGAAAATAAACCCTAAATAAACCCTCAAGTTTGGTCTTGGGGTTTTACGTATACCACCCGACACAGGAGACTGCAAACGATGTAATTAACACAGCAAGGGCAGCAGCACATGGTGCACACCGTCCCAAGATAATCCTGCCTAAACCCCTTCGGAGATCCTGACAGGTACTGTGGCTACACATTGTTACAATAAAAGAGCACCTACAATAAAATAGTATCTTCTCACTCATGGATTCATGGCTGTAATCAGATCACTTATGCAAAATGTGCCTCAGAGGACTTTTTAGGGATAGTTGAAATATTCCCCATTTTTTTGAGACAGGAATACAAGACAAAACACAAAGCACACACAAATGCTAGCATCCAAAGAAATGAACTGGTTCACAAGTCAGGTAAAAGTCCAACAACCCTTCCCTCTTTCCAACAGGGTACCCCACTCAAATACAAAACGAACTTGCTTATTCTGGAGCAAAAGCCCCAAACAGAGAGAAAATAAAGTTTCCAGCTGCACACACCGGAGCGACTTACCCTAGAGTATGGAGCCTGTTGGTTCTTAAATGTTGATTCCTTGATCCAACTGCCAAGCTCTGGGGCAGCGGGTGCTGCTTCGACTTTGAAGGGCAGGTCCTCAGGACAAGTGGTCCTGGCAGCTGCTAGAACCTTACCCCAAAATTCCCCAACTGGGGCCACTGCCCACCAAAAATTGTTACTGAGTCCAAGCTCATACTGCTCACCACACAGCATGCCAAAACATTGAGAGACAAGTTGTTAGGGCAAGGAATTGCGACTTTATTCGGAAAGCCAGCAGACCGAGAAGATGGTGGGCTTGTGCCCCCATAGAACCATCTTGCCTGAGTTAGAATTCAGGCTTCTTTTATCCTAAAAGGGGAGGGAGTAAAGCCAAACATTTCCTGGTTCCCGTCAGCCTCCAGAGAGGTTGTGTTAATTTCTTCCTGCCTGCAGTCATTCACAGGTGGGCCTGGTCAAGATGTTTCATGTGTGTAAATGATGGTATTTTAGCTTAATGCTCATTACCTGGGAGGCAGGGTTCCCAGAGATGGGCCATTATGTATAATTTAAGCTTACAGGCAACATCCCTTTAGTGATTAACTTGTAATAGAATACAAAGATTCTTTCCTACTACAAAATGAAACTCTAGGAAATTGAATGAGCTCACCTGCTATCTGGAGTTGTAAATAGATACATTATGTTTTTAATGAACATATGCCAAAAATGATTTGGGCTTAGCAGCAATTGTTGCTAAGCCATCCTACCAGAAGGTAGAGAGGTAGAAGCTGCACAATTGGTTCCTGATCACCAGTGCATCTGTTCTCAACAGCAGGTGGGAATGCAGGCATTCTTTGTCAGGATCATAAAGGGGCCATAAATCAGCACATATTTTTAACAAAGGGCATAAAACATAACATTGTTCGATCTGGCACCACTCCTTGACTAAAAAAAGAAAATTGTGTGTGTTTTCCAGAAACAATACTTAACTGACTCCAACTCTGAAGGTGGTGTAAAATGCTGGTTCATTATAAGAATCAGTTATCAGGCTTCTATTTTGAATATAAGCAGCTAAGTCCAAAAACTGATTTCAAGCTACAGAATGAAAGGTTGAGAAAAGTTCAACCTGGGGACAACAGACCATCTTACCTACTGTTCATGAGAGATTCCTGCACAAGTGGATCAAGAAGCTATCAGTTCTCCATGGGCCTGGAATCAGGCCAAGCAGCCCTGGAAATTTCAAGCTGACCCTCACCAGGAAGGAAACAAGCACAGCATTTGGGTAACATGTTTAGCAAACTGATAGGGCACTAATTCAAAGGGAATAAACTCCATTCATTGTACTGTCCAGTAGGTTCAGATTGGTAAGCAGGTTGCCTGCGACCCTAGCTGGCAGAGCAGACCACAAACAGTCTCAGGTGGAAAGTCTTTATTCGAAGATTACTTTTTTTTTTTTTGAGGCTTTAAAATAAACTAAACTCTATGAGAAGACATGATCAAAATCCAACCAGAGAGGAGCCTGTGATCTACGAATTTTAAGACATTTGTGCTGAGGTCAAAGAGCTGAAAGATTTGAGCTTCCGTGTTTACACTTGGCCAGTTCATGCCTGGTTGATTGTGTCCCAGGGTCTTACCTCATTCGTGGTTGTAATTGCCAAATCCTGGGCCTCCCACAAAGATTCAAGTTTTTTGGAGGCCATAATAAGTTTACATAAGATTTGAAGCTGATAAATCCTAAAGTGACCTCTTCTAAATTCTCTTAATCCATGATCTCAACAGTTTACCCACAGTTTTTGTTATTGTTATTTCCCTTGTGTTGACAAACCAGGAACACGTGGGGACCACTTGCATCTCCCCAAACACGAAACACTCTGCACCTAATTATGAGTCTGTAGTCTGTACCAGGTGCTTTTCTAGGTCCTAGGCAAACAGCAATGAACAAAGTGAGGTTCCAACCCCCATGGAGCTTCCCTTCGTGTTTTAGTCAACAATTCACTATGGAGACCAGAGAGAAGCAGAACATCTCTTGAGGGACCAGACATAGTTTTAAAACACCAGAGATGATGTTTAAATGACCATCATTCATCAAAAAGTCACCCAGAAGATTCGATCTTTCTCTAAAGACTTTCAGAAAGAAAGTCTCCTTCTGCGTCCTGCTCTTCTTAACTACTCAATCTACTAGTTCAATGGTAGGCACCAATAGGCCCCAGTACAGCTTGACCAGGGCAAAGTGGAGGAGGACGTTGTTTATCTGACCCCAAATCATCTTGAGATAGATAAGTAGAGACGGATTCATGATAATATAATGCTGAGACCACCTGTGTGATAAAAATTTCCCTCAGAGAGTCCTCATTTTCAGATTCTCTTTATTAATAGATGATCTACAGAGGAGGGATTTTAGCTGCAGAAGTTGGAAATATGAGCAAGACATTTCCCAGGGAGAGTTTTAGATGCGACTTACAAACACCAGGTCTTGTTGACAGGCAAGCCATGAAAAATCTGAACCGAAGGAGCAGCCTCCGGGAGAAATAGGAGATAAAGCAGCAAGAGGCTGTGCTCGGAGAAACGTTTCCAGCTAGAGTTAGTGGCTAACCATGCAAGTGGGGTAGAGAGGTCTGATAAGCTAAAACTGGGAAAGTAGTTTTTGGGCTTTGGCCAGGAGAAGTTCATTCATGACATAGGAACCATAGTTTCAGCCAAGAGGTGGAGGAAAGGCCTGGATGCCATGGGTGGAGGAGGGAACTGATAATGAGGCAGCCAGGGAGTGGGAGTAGACTCCATGAAGCGTGACTGCACTCACCTCCTAACTGGCTTCCTTGTCTCTCCTCCATCCTGCATACCACTTGCTCCTAGAGTGCTCACACCCAGGCCCACAATCCTTCGATAGTGCCATTATCACCTGCGCGATAAATGTCAAAATTCTTAGCACAGACGTCCCATCCTAGCATAAACCTGGCTCACAGTTGTTTGCATAACTGCCAGTCTTTGTCGCTGGGTTATTCCCTAACAGACTTTGCTCCTAAAGGAATGTACCATTTCTTATTTGGCATTTTATGTCACCCTACTTCTACCCATTATGAAACGGCACTCAACTCACATGGCTGAATGAATGGAAAAATAAGTGAGAGATAGAATGAATGAATGAATGAATGATACCAGCACTGTCTTTGTAAGAATATGTCTCTGAGTCCCAATATGGAAGGTGAAGATAATCTTTGTGAAATGATTACCTTTCCTTTGTAAAATGTCTCGATGAACTGGAAATAAAAATCTCTCTATAAATCCAACATCCCATTGCTGCTTCATCATTGTCAAAGCGTTTTATTTTGGTGGTTTGAGTTACCGTGATGTTTCTTTATAATTAGACAAGTTCAACGGACGTGAAGATCTCCGACTGGAATAGGATTCTCTCAGCGATATGACAAGTGTGTCTGGAAGCACTACCGTTTAGCATGACACCAAGACCCAACACATGTCTAGTTCTGTCAAACCTCCGAGTCGTGCATGTGGAATCAGCGGAATCACCAGGATGATAATTGACTTTACTCTGTGACTCCCCTGTTGGCACATTTATTTTAGCTCTTCTGGCAGAGCTGGAGACTTGCTCTACTATTGTTTTTTTAAACAAATTTTTTTTTTAATTTATTCATTTATTTTTGGCTGCGTTGGGTCTTTGTTGCTGCGTGCGAGCTTTCTCTAGTTGAGGCGAGTGGGGGCTACTCTTCATTGTGGTGCACGGGCTTCTTACTACGGCGGCTTCTCTTGTCGCGGAGCACGGGCTCTAGGCGCGCGGGCTTCAGTACTTGTAGCATGAGGGCTCAGTAGTTGTGACTCGTGGGCTCTAGGCACGCAGGCATCAGTAGTTGTGGCTCGCGGGCTCTAGAGTGCAGGCTCAGTAGTTCTTGCGCATGGGCTTGGTTGCTCCGCAGCATGTGGAATCTTCCCGGACAAGGGCTTGAACCCGTTTCCCCTGCATTGGCAGGTGGACTCTTATCCACTGCACCACCAGGGACGTCCCAGTCTACTATTCACTATGACGTTGTTTTCTAATTAGGTGTCCTGACACAGCAGGCATTCCAGTATGAACATTTCTTTTGTTTCTTTTTTTTGCCGTTCGCGGGCCTCTCACTGTAGTGGCCTCTCCCCTTGCGGAGCACAGGCTCCGGATGCGCAGGCTCAGCAGCCACGGCTCACGGGCCCAGCCGCTCCGCGGCATGTGGGATCTTCCCGGACCAGGGCACGAACCCGCATCCCCTGCATCGGCAGGTGGACTCTCAACCACTGCGCCACCAGGGAAGCCCTCTTTTGTTTCTTTAATGTGGCAGCAAGCTGTCTGACTTTTAGCTGCCTGATCTTTCAGAAATATTACCTGCCATATAAAATGAGATATCACCCGTAAGTCACCTAGCCCAGTGTGTGACACCTGAGGGGTCTCTGAGAATGTTCATTACATCTTCCTGTTTATCTTGGTCCTCTGACTTCTGGTGCTTTAGTTACCCTCGGAGATAAAATATTACCTTGGTAAGGCTTATGTTTTTCTTCATCCCGGAAGAGAGTCCAGTAAATCTGTAAACAGAGACTACATGGATTCTGTAAATAAAACGGCCATAATTTATCGAGTGCTTTCTATGTGCAAGTGTTCCCACATTGCATTGCTTTTCATCCTCACAGTAACACCGTGAGGTAGACATTTTTATTCTCCCTGCTTTTTCGAGGAAGGAACCTTGCCTGAGAAGCCAAGTAGCTGAGGTTACAGGGCGGGCGAGCAAGGGAGGTGGGACGAGAGCCCACACCAGCTTCCCTCACGCAGTTCTCGTCCTCAACCATCGCACACACTGCCCTCCACCCGCACCGTTTCAGTGGCCAGCGCAGTCTCTGGGACCCCGCAGGACACAGAGATGGAGAAGCCACAGCCCTGCTCTAAAGGCATTCTTCCTGGCTCAACAGAAATGTGACTGACCCCAGGTGTGAGCGCCAACACCTCCGGGCCCAGAGAGATCCCCTTCCCACCCCCTTCCTCTGGGCGGCCCCCTTGGAGCCCCATCTGGAATGTGGAGGAAGAACTTCCTGGGGCGAGTGCACAGCTGGACCCCCTCCCTGAAAACCCCGCCTCCAACCCCACCCCGACCTCATCCCAGAGGAGAGAACAGCAGGTGCTCCCACCGCCCTCGGTGTCCTGGGAGCCCATTGTCCGGTTTTGCTTAGCGTGGCCTGCTTCCCTTCTAGCCCTGGGCATGTGGGCAGAGTACAAGCTAATTGGCAGGGCTTCTCCAGAGACTAAAGAGCATGGGAGCTGCCTGCTCACTAGCGGGAGGGCATGTTCCCAGCCAGCGCTCTGACATTTTCTGGTGCCCAGGGGGCGAGGCCACCTGCCTGAGGAAGGTGTAACAGGGAAAGGGTAAGCACGGAAATTCAGGTCCTGACAGCTTGGCAGAGATTCCCCCAGAGAAAAGGATGCAGCTGAAATCCAGCTGCTCAAGATGCTTGGTCAGCAAGGAGGAGGCTCGACCTGGAGAGAGAAAGGAGTTCCTATAGGGACAGAGGGAGCTGGTCCTGTCCTCCATCCACCTGCCAGGCAGAAGGATCCTGAGCCCCCAGGTTCCTGGGAGACCACACGGCTGAAGAGAAGGCCACTCCCAGCCACCAGCCCCCAATTCCCAGCCCTCGGCCCCCAGCCTCCGGCCCCAGGTCCCCGGCAAACACCTTACCTCACATAGACAAAAACAGGGCCTGGTGACGGTTGGGGTTGCTATGCTGGAAGCAAGGCAAAGTTCCCTGACCTGGATGAAAAAAAACAAAACCCTCACAGAGAAGAGGAGTCCTGCTGGAGAAAAGAAGTTTTGCAGAGTGGAGACTGTGGACTTTGTAGCCAGATATATCCATGTTCTAACCTCAGCGCTGCGGCAGCCTGTAGCTAACCTAGCTAACCATCATGCTAAGGGCTTTGAACAATACGTCATTTAATTCTCACAACAACCCTTTAAGGGAAATTATCTTTTAATCTTTATTTTATGAGAAACGGAAGCTTGGTTCAACATCTTGCCCATGGAGATGTACCCGAGTGTACCAGTGCCGGGCCTAGAACTTGATGCTGCCTGGTGGAAGGCCGTGCCCTTGACCGTTAGGCCTCCCATACAAAGATGCTTTCTGTGGCGACATGATATTTGAGACAACACCTGTCCTCATGGAGAATGAGTTTCTTAGTTTCATCATTTCTATCATGGGATTAACCATATTCATCTTTCAGGGTTTTTGTGAAAATTAGAGATAATATAAAAAGGCACATGGGAGAGTCCCTTGAGGGTTAAGGGCTAGGGAGAGTCCCCGATACCTCCCTGGGCAGAGAACTACAGAGCCCATGCTCATTGGTGCTATTTCTTTTAAATTAAATCTCTTGCAAAAACATTACCTTAAATCAGAATGGAAAGATCTTCAAGTCAGAAGAGAAAAATTGTCTCAATTCATTTCATTTTTATATTATCCAAATCAAGATTATACGTATTATATTTTTCTCATTAAAATTGTAATACATGTTGATGCATTAATTATGGAAAATACAGAAACTGTAAAAAAGAAAATAAGAAAAATCTTTACTTCCCACTATTCAGAGATGACTACTTAAGACATTTTTTCTTTTTTCTTTATTTCTGATATTTCGTTAATATATATATATATTATATATATATATATATATTTTTTTTACAGAATTGGTATCATATTGCATGCTACTGTACTATATCCCACACTTAAAATGCAATGTATCATGAACACTACCGTGACACCAAATAATTCTTAAAATATATGAGAATGAATAGTTGCTTTCCAATTTTCTTTACAAAGTGGCTCATTACTTTTGTAATGGAAAAACATTATGCTTAAAAGAACTCATTGTGTTAAAAAATATATTTCTGAGAGGGGTGTGTTGCTTTGCCCAACAGGTGTAGCGTCCTATGTTTTACTTCTCACTCAGGCCGAGTGGAGGGTGATATTCTCCCAGCAGGAACCATGACATATGAAGTGGAGCTAGGGATAGTTGATTTTGTGAGGATTAAATGAGATCAGGTATGCAATGTCCCCAGGAGAGTATGGGCCATGGTGAGTGCTCAGTAATGATAGAATTGTGTCAGTCAATGACAATGCAAGGAGAACAAGGTGGGCATTCACTGGGGTGCCCTGGAGAATTGGAGGGCAGCCCTGCCCGTGATGTGCTGGAGTCAGCTCTTATATGCTCTCAAAAGCCAATTGTTAAATACTCAGGAAATTTTCAGGCTGGTGCTAAAGCTTATAAAACCGTTGCTTGCTTGAAATCTGTCACAAGGGGAGCATTTACACCACAGAAATTGGAAATCAGCAAAAGCTACCAATCAGGGTTATTTGTTTGTTTCTTTCCTTATGTATGTATTTTAGCAGCACACCACTGGTAGGGACAACACAAAGACAAGCTTTGCTGCTTCTCAAAGTGGTGGAGCCCTGAAGAAAATGCTTCTGAGGACTCGTGTAGCATTAGTTGATTTTGCAAAATGGAAAGGGATTAACATGAGCTGAGATCCTGGTCTGATTTCTGTTGCTTTAACTGCAAGGAGGAATAGGGAAGCTTAAGCAATGGGGAACCAAAAGGGCAAACCAGAAGAGCTTTGTTTATGCTCCTAAAACAGAAATAACTGGATTAGAGGATTAAAGTGCAGGAGATGGGGACACTTGTCAGCTGGAGTGACAAGGACCTATCAGTGTAAGTGAATAAGAAGCTCACAGTTGGAGAGAAATCCTTGCCCAAGGAGAAGGCTGTGGGAAGGAGATGAAAAATGGATGCACACAGCAAGCTCTCTTCCAACATGTCACAAGGATCAGAGGCATAGGGTCTGTGTGCTGGAAGGATTCACAGATCACTGGCTCACCTCTAACCTCCTAGGAGGAGACAGGGGCTGGGAATTGAGTTAATCACCAGTTGCCAATGATTTAATCAATTGTGCATAAGTAATACAACCTCCATAAAAATCCTAAACAATGGGATCCAGGGGAATTCCCTGGCAGTCCAGTGGTTAAGCTTTGGCTTTCACTGCTGGGCCCCGGGTTCAACCCGTGGTCGGGGAACTAAGATCCCACAAGCCGTGCGGCACGGCCAAAGAAAATGGGGTTCAGAGAGCTTCTGGGTTGGAGAAGCATCCATATGCCAGGAGGGTGATACACCCCAAACTCTGTAGGGTCAGAAGAAGCATAGACGTTGCCCTATGTATCTCTTCATCTGGATGTTCATTTGTACCCTTTATAATAGCCTTGTAATAAACTGGTAATAGTCAGTAAACTGTTTCCCTGAGTTCTGAGAGCCATTTATTACCGGCAAATTTTTCAAACATGAGGAGGAAGGGGTCATGGGAACCCGCGATTTGTAGCCAAGTCAGATAGAAGTGAGGGTAACCTGGGGACCTACTAGTTGTGACTAGCATTTGAAGCAGTGGTATGGGGGAGGGGAGTGGGGTGGGACTGAGCCCTTGACCTCTGGGTTCTGCACTCACTCCAGGAAGTTAGTGTCAGAATTGAATTAAATTGGAGGATACCTTGTTGGTCTCCACAGAGAACCGGAGAATTGCTTGGTGTGGAAAACCCACACATTTGGCATCAGAAATGTTATGTGTAGAAACAGATCCTCAAGCATGAATGCTGTTTTTATCATTTGTGTGTGTGTGTATGTATATATATGTATTACATACATGTATATAATATAATACAATAAAGCTAGTTTCATTTGGGAAGGGAAATCCCAACAAAAGCTCACACTGAGTGCTTACTGCGTAAGAAAAATTCTGAAAGAAAAGTCAGAAGGTGCTGAGAAGTGATGGCTCTTATCAGGTAAATAACTATGTGAATTTGAGCAAATCATTTCATGTCTCTGGGCTCCAATTCCTCACATAAAATGGAGTTTTCCGCAAATGATCTCTGAGGTTCCTTTCCGTTTCAGAATTTGATGTATTGTTAGCTGTGAGAAAGTCAGCATGAGGTACAGAGGGGGGACATAGGCTGTAGAATCAGACAGCACTGGATTCAATACCAAGGCTGTTGTTACTGCACATCTTTGGGCTAAAGAGTTAAACTCTCAAAAAATGAGGTTCCTCGTTTGAAAAATGGGAAAATAAAAATTATATTATAAGATCATAAGAATTGACTGGAAAATAAACATAAAGGACTAAGCATACATACCAGCATTCCTTTTTGAATCTAATGCGAATTAAGAGACAAGTTACTTTAATAAGCAAATTAAAAGAATGGACTCCATATTATTTTCAAAGCTCTGCTTTGTCATCTTAAGGTGAGACAGTTTAAAAATAAGATATGAAATTCAATGGGGGAAAATCAGCAAGCGATGAAACAGCAGAATATCTTTGCAGTTTTTTTTTTCAGAGAATTCATCTCTAAACAGTTTACCAGTGGAACTTTTCTATTTTGGAGAGATTTGTCCAAGTCCACACAAACAGGTACTGCTGAATGAAACCTTCCTGGGTTTCAGCAATATTGAGAGGTTACATTTTCTTCCCTGTGCTAATGCATCACATTTTTCATAAAGTTGAAAGAAAAACAAGCTATGAGCAGAATTTCATCAACCAGAACATTTTAGAAATGCAGAAACTTGGCTTTTGATTTTACACCATAAATCAAATAAAATGCAGGAAACCATTTTTTCCCAATCCTGATGCCATCATTCTGTACCTGCAGGGCCACATCTTGCCCCGAGAGGAGAGCTATTTCATTTCTTAACAATTGTGACGTTTTCTCTGAGGAATTCCAGTTGCTGCTGAGAACCAGCCTGTACGAGAATATCCTTCAATGTTAAGTCAGTGATTCAAAGAGAATCTGAAATATTCTCACAGAAAAAAAATCAGTTAGAAAGTTGCATCATGCAGACTCAATATTGGACCTTCAACTTCATTGTATCATTAAAGAAACAATTCTTTAAAAACTAAACACATTGCACAAATAGGTTTGAACTGGCCAAGAGTCATGTTTTGAGTAAAGACCAAGAAGGAAAATAAACAAACAAGGTGGAAGAATTTGGGATGTGATTCTTTTTTTTCATGGCATTAATTTATACTATTTATGATGTGCAGAAGACAGAAAAGTGTTGCCTGGGCCAGGATGACTCTCATCAGGTACCAGCACGAGGTGTGAAAAAGCAACATTCCTTCTACCCGGGAAGAGAGCTGCTCTGAATGCAGCAGGACAATTTTTTCCCGCTGAAGAACTGTGTCTTAGGACTGTCTGTATTGAATTTGCTGTAGTGGAATTTGGTTCTCAGCGATGAATTTCTTCTCCATCAGTGTCTTCTTTGTCTTGTACTCTGTTTTTTATTTGATCACCAGCATTTGGCATTGAATGAAAAGCCCCAAACTCACTCAACTGGAGGGTCACTGCATAGAAGAACAAATCATTGTTTGTTTTTAATTTCTTTCCTTTCCTGACACAAATACTAAATTGAAATGATGTTGAAAGTATTGATCTGAAAAAGAAAAAGAAAGAATTCAAGGGATTTGCTCCATTTAAAAAAATATGTGTCTTTACTCTGAAGTATTAAGAGCAGTCAGGGCTGTGAGAAACCAGTTTCCAGCAGGTGACTAGGTGATAAGAAATTGTTCAGGTTCAACTTCTAGTTCTGTTTCGTTCTTAATTTATAATAGTAATAGCTGATATATATCTGCCATGTCCAGTTTATAAATTGCTTTAGCATACATTAGTTACCTAATGTGATCCTCAAAGCAGCATAATGGTACAGATACCATCATTATCCCCATTTCACAGATAAGAAGACTGAGGTTCTGAGAGACTGACTTTACCCAGGTTTTTCAGTTAATAAGAGGCAGTGCTTGAAATCAAGCTTAAGTGTTCTGACTTCAAATTCCTTGTTCCTACTGTTGCCTTTTAAAGACCTAAAACTATGGGATACTTGAGCTGAAAGGGAACTTAGAGATCTGCTGGGCCAGCCTTTGCCTGGTTCTACAGGCTGTTAACACGTTTCCACAAAACAAAATTTGGGAAATGCCAAATTAAAGGGTGTTCAGTGGATTTCTTGACCACAGAATGTCCCAGAGCCTTTATTTTGCAATGGATCTTGATGCCTTTTCTGATCTTATTTGGCGATGAATTTATTTTGGGGTCCATCTACCTAAGACCCACATTGTGTCAGGGATTTGGAAGGAGCTGTCCTCTCTTCTTTTTTACAGAAATAAATCCTCATTTGTTCTGGACTTTCTCAGAGTGCGCTATATTGTCACTCATATGCCACCTCAAGTCAACTAGGAAGAAAGTAGAAGAATTGAGCTTTTAATTGTTGTTCAACACATTTACTGCTGGAAACAGGAAGTAGTAACAAAGTGGCAGATTTCTGCCCTCCTGATTCTTTTCACAAACAATTATTAGTTGTGCACCAGATTCCAGGGACTGGGGGGGGATCTGAGTGGATAGATGAAGAGGACAGTTCCTGCCCTTAATGTATTCTCTCACATTCTAGAACAAGGTGTAAACAAAACTAGCAAATAATGACAAACATCTGATGAAAGCTGGCACGGGATGGGAGCCAGAGAGGGCGGCATCTTGTCCTGGAGGAGATTGATGGAGGGGGTGATCTGAGCTCAAGTCCCTGCTCATCTTCCTGGCAGGAGAAAGGCCACATCAGCCCCTTCACCTGTCCCAACTGAGGAGGGTGGTGACCGGGTACCCAACGGGCAGAAGGTGTGGATGCTCTCTGGGATCCATCCCAGCCCCAGGGCACCGGGGTGTGAGCTCCACAGCTTTCCTGACAGAAAGAAAAAAATAGATTGAAAACGTGTCAGCTCCACATGTCCTATTTTTAATTGATTTGCACACAGACTCTTCAATCACGGTATTAATATTTAATCGTCCTGTCAGGTCAGATCCTTCGCCATCAGACAGTTAAAGATGGTTTTGGACAGAGGAGGAAATGAGGTGGTGGAATGGCATGAAATGAGGAAAGTGAGACATTTGCTCAGAGGGGATTGGATCTGAGGACCAAGGAGGGTCCTGAGAAGACGTACACCTTGCTCACTTTCTCTCTGTCACTGTTCCTCCATTGCGCACATCTGTAACCACTGCAGCACTTGTCCAGAAGGCCACGGGGAGCCATATAAGAGCTTAGACAACACCAAGGCCTGAGGAGAAAGTAGGCGGTTTCTTCAGTAAGGAGAAGCCAAGAGGCTGGTGCCTGGGGAAGGGTGCAGAGGATGAAGCGTTCATATGCCACGTTTTCTAAGCTTGTGAGAAGCCGATTGGTGTTTTGACTCTGGGCTCCACCTCAGCCCGGGTGGAACCGGGTTGAACGCACATTTCTTTGAGAAACCGGTGTCCCTCTGGGCTGCGCAGCATCACAGCAGCCGAGAAAAATGGCCCGGGAACTATTTTAGGTGAACACGCTCTCAGAGGTGGTGAATAAACGTCTCAAATGTGACTCGTTCCAAGAGGCTATTAATAGGCAGGAGATGAGAGGGATGGGAGCACTGAATTTCATTCAGGTTCGGACTCTGGCTTTATCTATACCTCCTTTTTCAACACAGAAAGGAGGAGGGAGAGCTTGTCTTGCAGCGTTTCCAGGGGAGCAGGGAGAAAGCGGCCACTTCCTCCTCTCCCAAGTCAAATAGGGAAAAGCAAGCGCACTCACCTGTGCGGGCCCCAGCACAGTCCTTTCTGACCATCGCCCATGGCTTTGCTGAACACAAGCCTACCAAGTCCAGAGAGTCACAGAAAATCAAGATGAGGCGATGCCTCGATTCATATTCATATTTGCTTCGACATCGCCGTCGCCTCTCTGTGCATCTTCTGGGTTTGAAGCAGCGGTTCTCATGGGGAAAGAATTGCTGGAAGGGGACCTTTGAAAATGTCCGAGTGTATTTGGCTGCCTTAACAGTGGGCTGGGATGATCTTACCATTTAGTGGGAAAGGGCAGAGATGCTGGACAGGCTGAAACGCTATGGCTGGTGTCCCCAACCAAGAACTGCCCCTGCCCTGCATGACTGCTTGGGGCCCCTCTGTGTATTCTCAGCAGAGGCTGTGTTTGGAATGGTCTGAGAGTAAAACCTGAACTCCATTTTACTCACCAGCACAAAGAGTATTTGTTTCATGTTTTAACGGTTGTGGAAAATCAAGGAAAGACAGACTTTGGTTTGGTTTGGGGCTTTACCAAGAGTTGTTCATCTTTTGGAAGAATCAGATCCCTGATGTCAATGACACTCGTGGTATTTGTTACCAAAACCACATACCTGTGCCGCTCTGCGTCTGCAGCTGTCAGATTTCCGCACGGGAGGATCTGACTACTTCCTGCTGGCTCCCGACGCAGTCGCACCAAACCTTTACATATTGAAACACATCTGATGTTATCCTAAGCGACTTTGGTTTTATTTTGCCTTTACATTCCGTTAGGACATTGTACTGATTTTTAGAATCGTATGTAGGTGGATAATATTAATTTAACTTAAGGAACATAAAGGGGTTATTATAGAATATTTGTTGTGGGGGAGGCATTGGGTCTAATCCAGGTCCTAAAACAGGGGTGAAATAACGGGTTTAGATTTTAAAACAGGACAAACTCCTGAGAAGAGCCAGGCAAATGGATCATCAGCCACAGGACTCTCTAAATCATGTTCTGCTCTGAGGCTCAAATGCTTCTGCAAATGTGCCTGCGAGAATCAGGCAGTTCATGGGGAAGAGTAAAGGGGCAGAAAAGCAAGAGCTCAAGGGCCATGGCAGGGGCACCAGCTCTCAGCCTCACTGGGCACCGTGGGGTCTGCGCCTGGCTGGGGCTCATGGCCTGCTGACTGTGGCCCTGCAAGATTGCAGGCATAGCGTTGCTAGATTTTCCATGCTTGCAGTGGAAGCTAGAAAGCCGGCGTGCTGGAAATTGTATTAGGTGTGGTAAGCCTCCAACAAAGAGAGCCAACAATACAATGGCTTAAGGACCAGGATATTGATTTCTTTTGCAGGTCATGATCAAGGCAGGGCCACAGCCACATGTGGCTGTCAGCCAGGAGAAGAGAGTTTAGGGCATGGAGGGGAGCACGAGCAGCATCATTAAGGTCCAGACCCGGAAGCGGTGCACCTCCAGTTTTACATGTTCCACTTTTACATGCCCTCTGATTGGTGGGGAAATGTCATCTTTAGCTGGGCAACCATTGCCTGGCTGTAACACTGACCGTCTCTGCCAGAGTACTCACTCCAAGCACTTAAACCAGTCCTCTGCAGACCATGGAGCTGAACTTGGCTCAAAGACTGCCTGTCCTGCTCTGCTGGAATTCACCATTTAGTTGTAGATTTAAGTTCCACACCAGGAAAAACCATTTAGACTAGAGGAAGAAGGAGGAAGGTGGGGGGCCAATGTGTTTAAGTTGGTGGCGGGGTGGCATACTCAGAGCAGACACTCTTAGTGGGGACTGCTTGGAGGATGGAAGGACACAGAACGCAGGTAGGGAGGTTTTATTCGGGCTATCTGTCTTACCTCCACCTTGCCTGACAAAGCCCTCCTAGGCCAGCCTAGGTGCTCCTATTCTGTGTGCCTGGCACAGCACCAATTATACTTATGGTTTTCCTTGCCTATTTTTGTCTTCCCATCTAGACTGCAATTATATTTTGCTCACTTTTATATCCCCAGGGTCTTGCAGAGTAATTAGTATAGTAGGTGCTCAACAAATCCTTGATGAACGACTGAAAAAATTCTATGAACAGTAGAAAACTAATGCATGCTTCCGAGTCAGTGCAAGGTACCGTCACGGTGTTTCGTTAAGACTAATCTGGTTATCACGTTCAGAAGTCCAGGGTCAGCAGGACAAAGACAGACTGGGTTTCTTGGCAAAGTACTCTGTGACTGAGGGTAGAGATGTCCTGTGGGAAGGAATGGGCTTCAAAAGGCTGATGGGTTGGGGGCATCTGCATGAGGAGTGGAGAATTAGAAACTGTGCTTCTGGATGTTTCCATCCAAGTCTAGTTTAGTGATAACAGAGTCAGCTGCAGTACCAGTCACCAAGGCAAGGCCTGAGAGGAGGAGACAGCGGTGAGCAGCAAACCCCTGAGGGTTCTATGTCCTATGAAATTGAAGTAAAATAGAAACTGTAGGAGAGGCTTCCTGGATGAGGGAGCATTTATGATGGGCTTTGAGACGTGAGGAGAATGAAGGTTCTGAAAAAGCATGTCAGCTTCATTAATTTGCCAAGAATCTAGTGAGTCCAATCAATATTTTTATGAAAGAAAAAATAACTTACGAAATGGACAGTTAGCTATGGTTTGTACTAGTCTCTTGGGAAGAATGAATGGGAGGACAATTGGGGGTCCTTCTCAAGTTGGAAAGTTTCTGTTGCTGTATCAGGTTTTGGCCACTCAAGCCCATTGAAGAAAGCTGTGATCTTTGAGGAATAAGGTTCTGCTGGATGTGAGGGGGAGGTTCTGGGAGAAGTCAGGTCACCCCTTCCCTGAGCCAGTGATCTAGGAAACACCAAACAGGTGGCAGCCCCTGTGGTCCAGGATCAACCCGGATGCTGACCTTGCCTGTCACCCCAGCCAGCCAGCGGAAGCTTCTGCAGCCCTAGGGGCTGGCAGGCGGCCCCAGCATCCGCTGTCACATCCTCAGGGGTGTGAAAGAAAGCCACAGGTCTTCCATTGTGTGCAGGGGAGTGGGACTGTAGGTGGGGAGCCTCAGACAGAGCCGAGACACACTTCGGGGTGGGGGCAGGCTCCACAATTAAACAAAGGCTTGGCTGTTAGAAGATCCCTCGGGGAGTGAGACTTTGGATTATTAGGCTTGGGTTAAGGAAAGGGCTTTCTCTGCAAACACAACAGATGCCTGGATGTGACGCTGCCCACTCAAGATGTTTGTGGGAGGCAAGGCTGAAAGGCCCAGCATGGCAGGTGGTCAGGGTCGCAGCGCTACTAAGCAGGTCTTGGGAGCCGAGGGTGAGGAAAGGCTGGGCTTGGTTTTAAGTCTTGGAGAAGGAGGATCTGAATGTGGCTGGAGGTGAAGGTGAGACAGAGGAGGATCATGTTGAAGGAGAACTAGAGAGAAGTCAGAAGACTTGGGTTTTAATTTCAAGTTTTGCCATCTAGCGCTTGACCGTAAGTCATTTTCCTTCTTTGGGCCCTTTTTTCTACACCTGTCCTGCTCTGGCCCAGGTTTGGTGGGGGTGGGAGTAGGGCAGATGGATAGGCTTGGAAGAGGCACAGAGTCCCACACCACTGTGAAGGGCCGATGCATCAGCGATTTCGATTTCCTTGCACTTCGTAAGCACATGATGGATACTCAGTAAATATAACACAGCCACTGTTTCAGGCTCAGAGACCTCCCCTCCTGGAATACTATTCTCTACCAAGGTCAAGGGGGCTCCAGATAATCTAAGGGAGCAATGATTTCCCTTCCTGCAGCTTCCAGGATAGATTAGAAATAATAAAATGTTTGGGGCTAAGAATTAAAAATCGGGATGGATCTAAAACACTTCCCCCCCAAATATCTCATTCTTTCAAAGATGATGATCCGAATAATCAAGATTCTGAATGAGACTGAAAAATGCTCTTTGGAAGAAGATTAGATTTCTTTGCAGAATAACAGATTAAGTTTTTTTTTTAATGACTGACAACAACAAAGTTAAAATATCCAAAACTACCTCATGAATTAATCAACCAAGGAAACAGACATTTCCATTATTCAGATGTTAGCGAGACTCTAAGTGTAAATAGCTCAGAAGTGCTAGAAGGTCATATTTGCAACGGACTTTTAAAGGTGAATTTAGCCCAACATACACACTTTACGGGTGAAGAAACTGAGACCCAGAAAAGAGGTTACAGTAAGAAATGAAAAATGCACATGCAAAGTTTACCTTCTCCTACGCTGAATGAGGTTATGATGTCAGCGTGTCCACCCACACATGGCACCTGGCTGCCTGGGACACCTGCAAGGCTGCCGTGGGGTGACGTGTGGTTTGATTTTCCTCAGCGTCTCTTCCTTTGGGAGAACACTTCTCTTATTTTCCTGGATCTGTCAGTCAAGGTGCTGTTCATCATGGGAGGACACTTGACCCGGGTTGGTCACCAGTCACAGGGATTGGTCTGGAGTGGGCATGTGATCCAAGCAGAACTCATCAAAGGCTTTTCCTGGGATTTTTATGTGGATGGATCCAAAGAAGCATGCTTCCTTGACTGCAAAGAGGAAGCTATTTATAGTAGGAGAAAATGAGGTTATTCTTGAAGGAAGAAAACCCTAGATAGACAGACTCTAGATAAATGATGATAGATAAAGATAGATAGATAGATAGATAGATAGATAGATACACACACACACACACACACACACACACACACACACACACACACACACAGAAACATAGAAAGAACCCGCTCCTGCACTTGCTAGTTCTTTTGCTTGAGTTTAAGTTTCTGTCACTTGCAAACAAAAAAAGTTGTGATCAATATAATAGAAACACAATGGCCCTGTGACTTTTTTTTTTTTTTTTTTTTTTTTTTTT